>NC_092823.1:129961926-130156926 GCF_023375885.2 Dermacentor andersoni
AAGTCGGAAAGAACTGGAGGGGGGAGAATGCTCATCCATCAGGGAGCCAAATGGAAAAGAGTTAATTCACAATGTCAAGAGCATCTTTGGTTATCAGGTACAATGAGTGGGAAAGAAACTTGGCTGGGCGATACGTATTTAATTTGTGGACCGGAAAAAAATTGTACAGAGAAGAATAAAGAGTTAGTGGTATGCATATAAGCGCTGATATTAAGGGTTTCGGGAATGGTGCTAAAATTGTCCTATTAGGTGACATGAATGCCCACATATAGGATTTAGATGGCTATACCAACAACGGGAAGTCAATGCTAGACAATTGTGAGCAACATAACCTCGTTATCGTGAACACAGGGCCTAAGTGTGAAGGGTAGATCATGTGGGAAGTGGGAAACCGGCAAACGACCATTGATTACTGTCTGATGACAGAAGGAATTCATGGTAAGTTGAGAGAAATAGTCGTTGATGAGGAAGGGCATAGCAGCACAGGGAGGGACCATAAACGCATCATTTTGAAAATGGGATATGTAATTGGGAAAGAGAATAAGGAGCGCAAAATGGCCAGTCCAAATTTGAACGCTGAAAAAATAGCAAATATAGTCACTAGAGTCGAGGAAGAACTTGGCAAATGACCAAGTAAAGAGTGGGAATATGGTGAGCTTCTAAGTGTAATAATGACAGAAATACAGAAAGAGAAACAACATGTTCGTTGGAAAGGAAAAAAAGAAACCGAAAAGCTGGTGGAACAAGGAGATACGAGAAGCGATCGCCGAACGACAGAAAGCATCTCGAGAGCACAGGCAGGCAAAGAAGGCGCAGTTGCCGCATGATGAAGTAACCAGTAAAATATACCGAGAGAAAAAGTCTATGGTTCAAATACTGGTGCAAGCAAAATTAAAAGGTAAAAGTGAACGTTGTTTGTCAGAAATACGTGAGAAAAAGAAGGCCGCACCTAGAATATTTTGGAACCACATAAAATTATTAGGCAGGAAGTCAACTACAATATAACAACATATCCTAGACGAAGATGAAAACAGACTGGAAGGAGAAGGTGAACGTGGAAGGAACGTGAACGTGGAAGTGAACGAAGATGAAAACAGACTGGAAGGAACGTGGAAGAGACGAAGATGAAAACAAACTGGAAGGAGCAGGTGAACGTGGAAGGAAGGTGAACGTGGAAGGAACGTGAACGTGGAAGTGAATGAAGATTAAAACAGACTGGAAGGAACGTGAACGTGGAAGTGAACGAAGATGAAAACAGACTGGAAGGAACGTGGAAGAGTCGAAGATGAAAACAGACTGGAAGGAGAAGGTGAACGTGGAAGGAACGTGAACGTGGAAGTGAACGTGGAAGGAGAAGGTGAACGTTTCAGCACTCAATTCTTGGCCAATCCCCCAGTGTGGGTATGAGCCATAACATGAGGCCATCATCATCATCATCAGGAGAAACATCCGAAAAATAACAGCCGAATCTTTCCAAGGCAATGACGAGGTTGTATCTGAAAAAAAAGAGCATGAAAGAGACCCAGGTGGAAAAGGACCTGGTGCGACAAATTTCAACTGGAAGAAAGCCAAAGAGAAAATTCCTAAGAGCCACAGGGCTAGACGAGGTTCCCGTTAGGCTGATTAATGAACTAGGACCAAAAAGTAAGGAAGCTCTGGTGAAAGCAGTGGAAAAAATTTTAAGAGATATACGAATACCAGACAGTTGGCGACAAAGTAGAATGAATTTAATTTATAAAGGTAAGGGGGAGAAAGACAGAATTCACTCGTATAGACCGTTGACCATTACATCGGTAATATACAGGTTAGCAATGCAGGCAATCAAATTAAAGCTTCAAGCATGGGCAGAGAATAATGGCATTTTGGGAGAGCTTCAGAATGGCTTTAGAATAGGTAGGCGTTTGGATGATAACTTGTTTGTTCTTACTCAGTGTATCGAAATATCAAAAGCAGAAAGCAGACCGTTGTATGTGGCCTTTTTGGACATTACAGGAGCATACGACAACGTAGACCGCAACACATTGTGGGATATTCTGGAAGGGGAAGGCTTAGGTAACGATTGTCTACAGCTTTTGAGAGAGCTTTACTTAGAAAATACAGTTTGCGTTGAATGGGAAGGGATGAGAAGCGCGGAGAAAGTTCAAATCAACAAGGGACTGAGGCAGGGGTGCCCTTTATCCCCGCTGCAGTTTATGATGTACATGGTGAGGATGGAGAGGGAGCTAGAAGGAAGTAATATCGGGTTTAATCTCTCATACAAACAGGCGGGTACAGTAATAGAGCAGCAGCTCCCAGGTTTATTTTATGCGGACTACACTGTGTTGCTAGCTAACAAGCAAAGTGATTTGCAACGTCTGGCTAATATCTGTGGGCAGGAAGGCAACAATTTAGGTTTGAAATTTAGTGTTAGAAAATCAGGTGTTATGGTATCCAACGAAAACATTGAACAGACAGTGGAGATACAGGGCCAGGAAACACCTCGGGTAGCAGCATATAAATATCTTGGTATATGGATAAACGAAGGCAACAGATATGTGGAAACACAGGAAAAAAACAATAACAGTGAAGGGGAAGAGAAATACGTCATAATGAAGCACAGAGCGCTATGGGGATACAATAGGTACGAGGTCCTCCGAGGTATGTGGTAAGGTGTAATGGTTCCAGGACTTAATTTGGGAAATGCGGTTGTTTGCTTTAAATGAGGGGTACAATCAGGACTCGACGGGAACCAAAGGTCAGTGGGTCGCCCCGCATTGGGCACTCACAGAGAGACTACAAATGAAGCTGTTCAGGGTGATATGGGTACTAGTTTTGAAGTGAGGGAAGCTCGCAGTAAAATTGAGTATGAAGAACGGCTGAAGAATATGGAAGAAAGTAAATGGGCTGGGAGAGTGTTGAGGTATCTGTACAGGAAAAACATTGATTCACAGTAGAGCAAAAGAACTAGGAAGCTTACCAGCAAGTATGCGGCCTGTAGGGTGGGCAACACACCAACAAAAGACGTCAAGCGGAAAGTCAGAGAGGCTGAAATAATCTCATGGGTGGCGGCAATGGAAAAGAAACCTGCCATGAGTAACTACTTAAGAGGAAAAAACGAAATCAGGAAAGAAACAATTTATGATAACTGAAAGGGAAGCTCATTACTTTTCGAAGCGAGGTCGGGATGCCTTAGAACACGCACCTATAAAGCGAGATATAAGACGGAAGAAGAAGCATGTGCTTGCTGCGGTAAAGCTAGGGATCGAGACTATGGAGCATGTTTTATTAGAATGTGAAGAAGTCTACCCAGCGGTCGATTTAGGCACCACTGGCCTCCTTGAAGCATTTGGGTTCAGCGAGAGCAGTGGAAAAGTAAACATGTCCGCAATGGGGATTACTAAGAGGCGATTGGAGGATTGGTGGAAGAAAAGTAGGGAAAGGACAAAAAGCGGAGAGGTACAAAAGCAAAGTTCCCAATAGAGGATCTGAAAATTTGGTTGGGGTAGTTCATAGTGTTTTTTTCTCTTTTTTATTGTTTAACCTAGGTAGGACATTAGGCAGTATAATAGCAAGAGCTTGGTGGCGCAACCCACCGCCCCGTTCCAAAGGGGACGCTCATAACATCCATCCATGTTAAACTTGAGAGTGTGCGGGGCCTGAGCTGCCCGCGCAGTAATGTGTAACGTGGTGCGTACGAGAAGTCACAGCAGCATTTATTACATTGGCTGTTGTTTCAAAGCTTGAGGCACTTCCTTGAAAGAGGCTTTTTGGCGAAGTACCTATAGGCATCGTGCTTGTCTGTCACGGAGAATGCATAGTTCGATAGAAGAGGTCGCGGGAACCGCACAGAAATCAGTTCCATGAGTTTCAGCCTCTGCGGCTCGTCACTGTCCTTGCATTTAAACAGGTTGGAGCCAGAGAGCAGGAATTTCACGTTCTACAAGACTAGTGAGGGGTTTCTCAAGGGCATGATTTTCCTTCAGTGCGTGTTCAGCAAACGTCCGCAGGGTGTCAAGGGCAAATGGGAGCTGGTACGAAGGATAAAGCAATCCACCTCGATCTTGGCTGCGAGTGAATATCAGGAGTGGATGATATGTTACTGGCTTTTTGCAAACACCTACACAGTTTTCGCAGTTCATTTGCACTGTTATACCACGAGCAATGTAGCCTCCAATGTACACTGTCGCGGAAATCTGAAGGGAGGGCAAATGCAGAGGCAGGAGCGTAGTGTTCAGTTGTTCTAGAACAGTCATTGCAGTTTTTGCAATTTCTCATCGCGGCTGCACTTGTTCTGCCGGTGTCTTTCGAAGCAATGCTGGAAAGTGCATTTGAGGCAGCAATTCCTGTTTGAAGCACTTTCTCAAGTTCTTAAAGGGCTGCACGGACATCCAAGGTACCATTGCTACCCGAAGACATACGCAATATCCCAAAGAGAGATTCTATGGGGTCACTGTTAAATTTGCGCGTAAGCTCGAATGAAAACTTCTCAATACTCAGCCGGTATTTGCTGCATGCCACAGTTGAACGCGTAGTGGTGAGAAATGCTTCATATGTTTCCTTGGTCAAAAACTCCTTCGGATGGCTACATATTTTTTTCAAATCCTCCAAGTAGAACGGCATAGTAGCTTCAAGCCACTCGAGCCGGTCATCATCAACATCATCATAATGCCGGGCATCTGCAAAGTTCTGACGACGGTGCTAAGTTGTGTTGCTTGTATCATGAAAAACAAAACAAGGGTAAATGTACTTCATGAATGTAACACTAGGGCCTGCGCTAGCAAATGATACGCTGTAAGTGTGACCCGTTTGTTCTTTCAGGTGCTCCAAGGCAGCAGGAGACAGCACCTGCACGGCCCTTCCGACATTCATCTTTTCAATATTGTTTGGGCAGACATGCTTGCGACTGAGGTAGCGCCCTGGTCTTATTGTCAAGTCTTTTTGAAGCCCGTAGACAGCTTTGAGATGCGAAGATGATATTTCTCCTTTGGCCCGATGTCATAGGCCAAGAACTGGGAGCGCAGATTTTTCAGAACATGGCACGGATCAAAGCTTAGGAAAAGGCGTCACTCAGGGTCACAAGTATGTTCAATCCGATAAGTGAGACAGCCATATCCCAGGAGCTTAAACGCATGCACATTTACTTTGTCGTTGTCCGTAACGAGCCTTGTGATGCAAAACCCACAAGTTTCCACTTTCTTCATGATGAAGACAACCAGCTCATGCAGTTGAGCGCCAGTGAGCCCTTTGGTAAAAATGTAGCCTACCGGGATTTTGTAGGACGTGGACAATCCGCTCATCACGAAACACAGGAGCGAGTTTGCTAACACAATATCCTTGTGGTCTGCCGAGCCAAGGTCTATGTGGCCAACAAAACAATCTTGCTGCTTGTGGTACAGGAGTTTGTCTTTCACTCGCATCTCATCAACGATGAGCGAGCACACCTTGGACTGGGGTGCCTGCAAATTCTGGCATTCTGTTCTTAGCCGTGCTTCAACAAGTTTTGTGAAGCCCGTCTCTCCATTCTGAATACCGACATATGCAGATAGAGTGTTTCTGCTATGCCGTTTCAGAAGTTTCTTGCCCCGCATATGCTCGTAGGCCCTTGTTGATAAGTGCCTGAGAACAACACAATGGCGAGTTGTCTCCTCAGACCAAGTTGGTCTTTTCTTCTGGAAGTTCTTGATCTGGTCGAGCAGAAACAACGCAGCAGGTAGTTTCTCTGAGGCTGTCTTTCTTATGTAACAAATTTCATCCGTAAGGCTGTCCTTTTTCAGGCAATTCAGCTCCAGGTTATATTTGTCAACGCTCTGTAGAAGTTGCTGGATCTTTATCTTGAGGTCTCTTTCTTTCCGCTTCCATTTTGTCCTTTCCGCAATCAGCAAGCTTGGTGGCGCCCTGTTATCCACTTAGACGCTTCGATCACGCTTCGCATTGTCTCCGCAATACCGGGCGTCGCACTGGCCCGCCGGCTCATGCGCGCAAAATGACGCCTCCATGGAAGCGTCTTCTTCCACCTCAGCCATCCGTTCGCCAGATATTAAAGATGGCGGCAAGATCGATTGGGACGCGACAGCTTGTGAAGCATCCGTCTGTAGCACGACGGTAACACGTGCTCGCTTGATTACACTGGATAAATTAACTTATCTCCTGTAGAGCTTTTGGCTGAAGATGACGGGGGCAATTGTCGAACACGGACGGCACAGTACCCTTCTTGAGTCTTCGTCTCTTGCCTTCGATAAAATCTTCTTGCTTAAAGTGCCGGCTACAAACCTTTGTGTAGCACGATGAGTCGTTTGGGGTCCATCCGTCCCGCGGGACTGCAGCAAGCCATTTTTCCCTCAACTCCAAGTCCTACGGCACCTCGTGAAACGATATCCCGACGGTTTTCTTTTTCTCGTCAGACTTGCACAGAGGCACACAACGGTATGCCATCTCAGATGAAATGCGCTCATACAGAAAAAAAAATGGCAGTGGCTTAGCTCAGCTATGCCAGGATATACGTAGCGAAAGCTAAGGCATGGCACGGTTTGCCTTGGTTAATCTTGATTGTAACTCCAGGTTAGCCTGGTTGTCTAGCAATGTGCGGCGTTTAGCCAGTCGTTCAGCGCTCTGTTCGTCTGTTTCCTGGGCGATTCGTTTCCTCTCCATCTCGTTCCGATGTCGATTCCAGGCCTCCTCCTGCTTATCAGGATTGTCTCCGTCCAAACTGCCACCGCAACTGTGGTCGCGGCGCACTCGAGCTCTCCTTTTCAATCCTCCGACATGTTATCAGGCATGCGACGCAGCTGACGAAGCGAGCGGAGGCGAGCGCAACGACGAGGAACGCAGTGTGACGTCATACCAAACGGCGACGGCGGAAAGGCGCGGCACTGCGCAGCAGCGGAACACCTGTGGATCGGTGCTACCAGTGGCGCATGCGCAGTAGTGACTAGGGAGCGAGCGAGAGTGAGTGAGTGAGTGAAACAACTTTATTTGGTCCACTATAGACGTAAACAAACTCAACGTCACCTGGCTAGGCCCACTCGGGGACCATCAGGTGAAACCTAGCTGACGGCCCTCTCGCGAGCCCTCTGGACAGCCAGGATTTGAGAGGTGTGATCCTCGGCCCTAATTAGCTTCATAATTTCCTCTTGGGTGAAAGGGGGACTGGCAGAGGCGCAGCCCCAAAGGAAAAGTTCGAAGTCCGCTTAATCACCACCCAAAGGGCAGTCCGGGCTTGGGAACCGTTCGGGGTACATTGTGTGCAGCGCCGCGGGGCTCGGGTAAGTGCTTATTTGCAGAAGTCTGAGAGTGACTGCCTGGGCCCTGCACAGCGAGAAGTGCGGCAAAGGCAGCAGTCTTCTTGACAGATAATAAGCGAGAGAGAAAGAAATATCCGCGTTGTGACGTCATGTGCCTCCTCGGAGCACCGCCACGGCGAAATCGCAAGTTCGCGGCCAGTAAAG
The DNA here is from genome assembly GCF_023375885.2 of Dermacentor andersoni. Classification (NCBI taxonomy): domain Eukaryota; kingdom Metazoa; phylum Arthropoda; class Arachnida; order Ixodida; family Ixodidae; genus Dermacentor; species Dermacentor andersoni. The sequence continues at coordinate 129,969,351 of NC_092823.1, forward strand.
CATTCGCTTTAAAAGCGCACAGTGACGCACTCGAACAGAACCAGTGCCTGCTCTGACAATGTATGAGAAAAAAAATGCGAGAGGATAGCGCCAGCGGCGCGAGCTGAATGGATGGATGGAAGGTAGGAGCGTCCCCTTTGAAACGTAGTGATGGCAGTTGCCACCACGCTCAGCATTTATTTTTGTTTAACTGTGTTGTAAGTTATTTAAATTCGCCATTTTCTTTAAGTACGTCTTCCTATACTTTTAACCTTATGTCACCTCTCTGCTTTTGAGCCACCAATCCTCCAATCGCATTTTGCTAATTTCCACCGCATATTTATTTACATGACTATTGTTATCTCTGAACCCTAGAGCTTCAGGAAGCGTCACTGTGCCCGCATCGACACCGGGATGGATACCATCACATTTTAGTATGAGGTGTTCTATTGTTTCTACAGATTTACCACACACAGTACATGTGTCTTCTTCGTTAAATTTATTTTTATAGCTCCGCGTTCTAAGGCCTCCTGACCTAGCTTCAGAGTAGGGCACTGCCTCTTGAGTTAATATAAGACGTTTCCTTCCTGATCTGCTGTTTCCAGTATCGATATAGTTCAACACTATGCTTCTTTTCCATTGAATTTATCCAATTTCTACCTTCCGCGTTTTTAAACTGTCATTTAATGCTCTTTCTCCCGTCCTCACGTCTTGCATACTTACTGGTTAGTTTCCTAGTTCTTTTCCGCCACTGTGAGTCAACGCCCTTTCTGTATAGGTATTTCAATACCATCGCTGCCCACCTGTTATCGTCCATTTTTCTTCAGGCGTTTATCATATAGGATTTTACTCTGAGCTTCCTGTGCTTCGAACGATGCCCAGCCCATATCCCCCTGTACTGCTTCGTTTGTGGTTCTCCCGTGGGCACCTAGTGCTAATCTTCCAACAGCTCTCTGATTTACTTCTAGTCTCTACTGAACTTCTGCCCTTAAGCACAGGACCGCATTCCCGAATGTAAGCCCCTGTTCGCGTGGTGCAAACAGCTACCCTGTTTGCGTGGCGCGCCCGCGCGGCCACCGAGAGCAGTAGAGAGGAGGGAGTACGACCACAGAGTTTCTATGAGTACGACGGCGTTGGGAGAGCGTATTGCCGGACACAAAAGCATAGAGGAGGCAGTGCTCGGACTCACAAACACCCACAAAAAAAAAGGACAGAAGAGGCTGCAGTTTTGACGGAAAGGCGAAGCAGTATTAGCGATAGCGAAGGAAGATTACACCACCGAGAGACGCCAGATTCTTGGTGGTAGAAGAGGACCTAGGCTGTGAAATTTGTCTCCTTATATCATATTAGGCCGACACTTCAGTGAACAATTCTGCGTGGTCACATGAAGTTTCTTCGACTGCAAGAAATATGTGTGTGTATATATATATATATATATATATATATATATATATATATATATATATATATATATATATATATATATCTGGAAAGATGAAAACTTCCCGCCTGTGGCTTACAGGGTTTTATAGAGAATTTATGCCGCAGTATGCTGAAATAGCTGGATCATTGATAGAGTTGACAAGGGGCCAATAATGTAGTGAAGTGGGGCGAAGGTCGCGAAAGAGTGTTTGAAATGCATAGAAAAGCTTAACACATCCACCAGTGCTTTTATCACGAGGCATGCGAAAGGAATTTGTATTACGCACCGATTCCTTGGACAAGACATTAGGGGCAGTACTCCTGCAAGAGAAAGACAAGAGACTCCATCCGGTATTTTATGCTAGTAGGAGACTAAGTAATACAGAACAGAATTACTCAACTGTAATGTCTTGCCCTTGTAAGGGCAGTAAGAAAATTTCACATCTATGTTTCGAAGACAATTCCGGGTGCAAACGGATCACCAGCCCTTAGAATATTTGAGTTCATATAAAGCTAAGCTGACCAATGGCAGCTCTGTAGTATACATGCTGTGGTAAAACTCTACGAGCCTCTCTTCTCTTTCTTTAGTGGCGCTAGTACGCAAGAAAGATTTCTTTCCCAGCCCGTAATAGGAAAGAAACCGCGTGAGACGCAGCTGCCATACTGCCTTCAAACGCGGAGCGGAGCGGTACCGGACGAAGAACGTTTTTTAAAGCGAAATCTTTACTGGCCGCGAACTTGCGATTTCGCCGTGGCCATGCTCCGAGGAGGCACATGACGTCACACTGCGTTGCTCGTCGTTGCGCTCGCCTCCGCTCGCTTCGCCAGCTGCGTCGCATGCCCGATAATATGTCGGAGGACTGAAAAGAAGAGCTCGCGTGCGCCGCGACCACAGTTGAGGTGGCAGTATGGACGGCGACAATTCTTATAAGCAGGAACTCGGAGGCCTGGAATCGACATCGGAACGAGATGACGAGGAAACGAATCGCCCAAGAAACAGACGAACAGCGCGCCGAACGACTGGATAGACGACGCAACGTAGCTAGACAACCTAACCTGGACTTGCAATCAAGATTAACCAAGGCTAACTATGCTATGCCTTAGCTTTCGCTACGTATATCCTGGCATAGCCGAGCTAAGGCACGGCCAATTTTTTTCAAGGGGTGGCAACAAAAGTTGGGCATGTTAGCAACTAAAAAAATGGTTTCGTGGACTGGTTTGTCACCGCGCCCACAATAATCACAGTGTATTTGCGACTTCGTCAGTGAAGCTGAGATACCAGCATCAGAGGAAGGAAGCGTACGCCTCACCTCCTAAAAGAAGTGCCGATTACTGCACCAGTATATAGCGTTTGCTTTCTCCCCCCAGCCCAAACAGCAGCAAGACGCAGCCGCCACACATGGATGCCAAAATATCACTCCACGTTAAAAAAAGAAGAAATGCAACAAATACCGCCAGCTACAAACGAATTCTTACCTCAATCAAGGCCAGTTAAACAGGATCTTCCCAGATGTTCACACTACAAATATATGCGAGATCTGCAGATCGGCCCCGGCCACGATAAATCACTTTTATGGGAGATTATAGGCGATAAGACAGTCACTACACCCGAGACTCTTCCGTCAAGGTAGACCACCGCTCTGCGTAGTTCCAGCCTTGACAGCCAGCTTTGAGCCATCCAGCAGGCCCGATAACCTCAAAAAACCTCAAAAAAGCTGGTTCTTTATTCAATCTAGGCCCGATCGCGTTAAGCCCGGCAGGTCAAAAGAAAAGTTGTTCACCACTACCATGGTAGAAATTTATTTCAGCATACGCAAAACAGTACCGAAAAACGCGTCTGGGTGCATGTCAAACGGTTCATGTCCTCGCCGCTGCCGTCCTTTGTGAAACAGCCGCCACACTTTTATGACCGCACACAACGCTGACAAACTGCCAGGAGTCCGCGCGTTCTGGAACTATTCCTTCGGCGTAGCTGGTTAACTGCTCTTGAGCTGCAGCTATCAAATTATAGCGGTCCTTCACGATCTCGGCAATCGTGTTTCGACCCACTCTTTTGGGAACATCTGTTCCATTTGCGACAAAGATGTTCCAGAGGCTCTGGAGCTCTTCAATCGTTTCAGAGTATTCCGGGAAGTTTAAACTGTCCCCATTGCGCAGAGACGCTGCAGAGACGCTGCGGGGGTTTCCTCAGTCGGCGCGGTCCAACCCAGGCCCAGGTTCAGAGCCATTACGAGCTCGTGCTTGTCCACTTCACCATTTTTCTCGGTGTCAGCAGAGTCGAATGCTGCCTTTAATGTTGCAGGAGGCACTGGGTTAATATTCATCACCCGGTCTCAGATGTCTTTGTCTTGCGAACAGTAAGGCACCGAGGTCAGATAAGCTTGTACCGTGAGCCAAAGTTACCACCAACGTAACGTTGATTACCCCACATTTCTCTCTAGCAACCACTGCTTCTCGCGCATGCGCAGAAAGAGCGGAAAAATCCAATTATGATGCGCTCGTGGGGAGCACCATAGAGTTTCCTACAAAAATTACTAGAGGGAACTCTGGCGCTGCCCGTCGTCGTTGCCCTACTAAAGCCCTACCATGGGAATGATGGGAAGTACATGGATTTGTCTGATCTTCGTGCTTGTGGATTCAAACGTTCTTGTGGCTTTGTATATTACGCTATATAAATCTTATTGTCGTATTTCAGCGCAATCTATATTCTTCGAAGTGCAGAAGACGCCGGGAACGCGTACAATTGCTATGAATTGCAACGATTGAGCTTGTCCAGGTGGCCAAATCGAAACGCGCCAAGCGTCTCAAGGCACTGGCATGCCCGCGATTAATTCATAAGGGCGTTTCATTCGTTTGTGGATACCTGCGTCCGCGGCTTAATGGTTCAATATCAGGCTACTGTGCTAAAGTCCCTGTGTTCGAATCCTGCTTTCGGGCAACTTTAATGACGTTTATTTAATTATTTGTTACGCAATACACTGTTGAAAACACGACCTACTTTATACAGTAGGTCGTGGTTGAAAATTACGAGTTTACAAAGCCGTTTGAAGCCAAAAGGACGAAGTTTAGGCAAATCCATGTACTTCCCATAATTCCCATGCTGGGACAACCACTCCCATTGCAGCTCCCATAGACACTAGCGCCAGAGTTCCCTCTGGTAATTTTTGTAGGGAGCTCTATGGGGAGCACCGCGTTGCACGAGACGCTGCCCCACGCCTTTCGGGCCCCAATGGCGGCTTTGTTTCGGTTCCGTGCGCTCACACGTGTTGCTCCGTAGGTTTCGTTCCGTGGCAAAGGCGCCGTGCGGGCAGGTTTGCATTGGTCTCCGTGTTTTGTTGCGCTGCGTTATCTGGACCGTACTCTCCCGGATGTTGCTGTGGCCAGGTGGGACACGAGGAACTAAAGTTCGTGAAATGAACGCGCATGCAACGCTGTACGCAATGTACCGCACCACGGCAATGGCAACGACGAAGGAATATCCGCGGGAAATATATTGCCCTCTTTTGTGGAATCATGCTAACGTGCCATCGCAGGCCGAAACCGATGCGGTTCAGGATCTGTACAATGAACGCCTTGCAGGTCAGTGATGCGCACGTGGACGTACGTTATGAATGCATAGTTCGTGTGCGGTAGCAACTTGCTTTTGTGCATATTAAAACACGTGTTACTTAACTGTTGCTTGTTCCTCGCAGTACGCGCGACAGCATGAAGTCTTTTAAGCAGAGCGCATTCGAGGTTCATGCACCCCTGCACAGCTGTACCTCAATACACGTGCTGATAGAGCGTTACGCAGACTATATATGTGCGTTTTGCTGCCCTCGGCACTGTGCGCCTGCCAGCCGACGCTTCATCCTGGAAGATGGGAAAGAAACGGTTGCTTTGACTTAAGGAACGAATCCTCCCTACGGCAGGCGTATCTTATCTGTGCGCGCGAGAAGCGCAGGGAAGTGAAGATCAGCGGATGCGCTGCAAGAGTGAGCAACGCTCCACAGAACGTACGCCTGCGAACACATCAAACGGCTGCTCCATGGTCGCACGTAGACCGGTTCTACGCGCTTACTGTTCTGCACCGCGCGCCGGCTATCGCAAAACTTCAGTTACGTGATGCTTCACTTACCGTGGTAAGAAGGCACCTCAGGCGGCAGTCAATGAAACTAAACGCGGAGTCGGGAATGACATTTTGCCTCCTCGCCGGCGCGCTGTCATAGTGATGCGCGGCTACCCGAACCTTGTTCAATAAAGCACGACGATTACTCAAGCGAGAATATGTTTGTGCTCATAAACTCCAAATGGATCGCAAATGGTTCGGTGTGTCGTACGTGTCTCCAGTGCGTTCTTGCAGTGCAGTGAGAATGCGTACATTTTTTTCCGTATCGCCAGGCGTCTAGCTCGCAAGACCGTCTGAGAGCCCCAGGGAGTCCAAGCAGAGAAAAGCAAGTAGAAGGCAGCGATAAAGGTGACCTTCTTTAAAATCGCGCAAAAACTGGACAGCGGCCGGTACCCGCGGTTGATGAGAATAGCTTATTTGGCTGGCCTGATAAAGCATGCTTATTTTCATAAAAGCCGGTAAAAGCAGCCGATTCGACCCACGGCCCAATTTGCGAAGTTCATTATGAACTTCTTTCAACATGACTTCGGCAACGGTAATGCATTGAGACATCGCCATTACATTATTCTTAAATTGCTGCGGAGCGCGCGCGTCCGAGCAGCCCGGTTGCGCGCAGCGCGACGTGGTTTCACGAGAAAGGTAAACACGAGAGGAGAGCTGGCCCGAGAAGCGGAGCAACGCCATGAGCAACGCCAACTTCTGGCTTCACTTCAGGCCACGAGAGCTTTGGGCTCTCAGGGAGTGGGCGTCTCCCACGACGGAACCGGGAGGTTGAGTTTCCTGGCGGCGTCGTGGACCTGCTGGACGGCCCAGAGTTGGGGAGCTAGTTCATTGCTACGGATTGCTTCCTAAAACTTGCGCTTGTCCTGTTCGCACTTTATGTGAGCTTGCGAGCACGGTCAGAGTAAATGATAGACGTTAAGGGATGTATTGCAATTGGTGCAATAAGACTTGTCGTAGAGCTCAGGCATGTAATGGTGTAGTCTGTTTTGCGTGGGATATGTGTCTGTAGCATTCTGAGTGTAACCGCTTGAGATCGAGTGAGCGTGCGGTGTGGCGTGCTATACTCTCTACGTTGTAGGTTGTAGTGTTTCGTGATTTCAGTGTATGTAGTGGGGGCGTCCTTGTTCTCCAAGTGGTCGGGTGAAGCCGCGCGGTTTGTAAGCGTGCGCGCAGCCTCGTACGCCGTCTCGTTAAGGTTGGGGACGTCGCAGATCTTTGGTCCTAAGTGTGCCGGGAACCAGTATATGACGTGTTTTTTCATCTCTTTCTTTGTAAACATTCTGAGGGCCTATGCGCAGACCGTGCCCTTTGGAAAGCTCTGATAGCGGCTGTGGAGTCGCTGTAGATATGGGAAAGATTGTCGTTGGTGAGCGCAACAGCGATCGCAACCTGTTCGGCCTGTTCAGGCTTCCTTGCAATTACCGTGGCTGCATGTCTTGTGGATCCGCGCCCGTCCACAACAGCCACTGCGAAGGCTTTGTTTCCCGCGTATGCAGCCGCGTCCACAAAAGCTTCACTTTAGCTTCACAAAGAGTGACGTCAGGGCCTCTCCTGAGTTTCCTTCCTCCATGGTCACATGATTGCCCATGCTTGTGACGACGGTATCGCCGCCTTGCGCAAGGTTGGATCGCGTTGATGGGTTGTTGAATATTGTAGAAGCCGCTAAAGAGGCTGACGCGCCGTAGTGTTGTGCCTTGGTGTGCGCGTCTTTAAAACCCCTTGATAAGTAGCGACACCCTCCTCCTCACGGCGCTTTCCTCCTCGATTCTCCTCGCCCGCCGGCTGCGCACGGCGCGCTATTCCTCCTGGGCTCCCGCGGACGGGACGCAGGATTCTATGGAGGTGTGTTATTTTGGGCCAGTTGCGCGCCTTAGTGGGGTTGAAAATTTTGAGAAATGCTAATAACAGCATCGATAATGCTGGAGGCAACATTTATGAGGAGGTTGGTTTTTTCTTAAAGCCGTATGAACGGGGTATACTGATTTAAAGGGAGCTTTGAGGCGAGTTCTATACTCCAGACAATTTTTCTGCCTCATGATCAGATGCTTTACTTCGTGCGTCTGGTCTAGTATTGCTTGTGACACATCCCTTTGTGTGTGGCTTATTAAGCAAAAGCCTTAGACCTCTGTTTCAAGGTCCCGTTGTGAGCTACAGAAAATATCACGTGACCGAAGGAAGGCGGGAAGCGAACCAAAGCATGTGCAGCCGCGTCATAGTGAACTCTTCCAGAACACCATAGCCGCGTGTAAGAGATGATTAATGATTACCAAAGTAATGATTGATTAGTGATTGGATTGTTGTTCATGCACCCTAATCAACCCCAATCGGTCTTAATACCCTTTCATAACACTTCACCTTAATCCACCATAATCCGCCTTAATCCACCTCCACGCACCTTAATCTTTATTCATGCATCTTAATCCTTCGTAATGCACTCTAATCCACCTTAATATTCTTTAATACACTCTAATCAACCTTAATCCTCCCTAATCCACCTTATGTCAACCACTATATATAATGATTCATTCATTAACTTGGGTAATCATTCTCTTATACAGGGGTGGACATGCTTTGGGTCCCCTCTGGCCTTCCTTGGGTTACGTGATACTTCCAGTTTACAACGCGACCTTGAAACATAAAGATCTAAAGGCTTTCGCCTTAAAGCTTAAAAAAAAGCTCAATTTTGACTAGTTAACGCTCATCACCTACAATACTACGGGGATACTTGCCTCTAATTTTTTCAGGGCGCAAAGCAGAATCAATAATACTGCGCTTCCGACTGAATAACAACAGTTAGCGACGTGCGAAGTGATGGAGCCGCCCCAGAATATTAAGCATACTGAGGACAACCGCAACAAAAACGCTGGTGAGCAGGCCGGAAGAATGAAAAAAAAAATGCAGCATTACGGGATGCTTTGCTACGAGCTATAAGAAAGACTCATCAGCTCGCAAACAACGCTGTTCTTTGCTAGAACAAAGTTGCTTCGACCAATGTCATGCAGCCACTGCTTCCTACGGAAGCCGTTACGCTTTCGTTGTGGTATCATAAAAACGGCATAACCATCTTCAGGCTTCTTGCTGCAGTTATATGCGCAACAACCCGGCAGAGCGCTGGCACATAGACCAGAAACACTGCGCACAACGTTCGCTACGCCGAGCTAAAGCGCCGAGCCAGCCGTGCTCAGGAGGAAAATGGCGCGAACGAAAAAGAAAAACACAAGCAAAACTCAAGACCCGCGCGTTTCCAAGGGCAACGGCAGGGAGACCAGAGAGAGAGAGAGAGAAGTTTAATGACACGAAATGCTGAGAGGTCGGCCTGAGGTATATTCCTCTAGCCAGCTACTCGGCATTGGGGGAAGGGGAAGAGGGAAAGAAAGAGGGAAGAGGTGCATGAAGAGGTGCAACATATCACAAGCAATTTGGCATGATCAAAGTCTGCAATCCAGGCCCGTAGTTTTTAAAAAAAGTTCAGTAATGCCTGAATGGCCTTGAAACTCGATTGAGCATCTGGCCAAGGGCCTAAAATAACGTCCTCTGACAACGGTGCGCTGTCGAGACGCGTAAGGTAGTTGTCCAACCTTTCACGCTCTTCCACGTACTTAGGGCAGTCACAAAGCACATGACCTATAGTCTCAGTCACATTGCACACCTCACAGTGTGGAGACTCGGTGCGTCGCATGAGGTGCACGTATCCGCGCGTAAACGCTACCCCCAGCCTTAATCTGTGCAGAAGACTGGCACAGCTTCGTTGAATTTTCGGTGGTAGCCTAAAATTCATGGCAGGGTCCAATCTCTGGAGTCGTCTGTGGCGATTATCCGGATTGTCCCAGTGCTTTGCTGTCAATTTTCGGATGACACTGGAGAGGAGACAGTTGGCGTCCGCTCTTGAAAAAGGAATTGAAAGCAGTGACTCTCGTTCTTCGAGTGCTTTCTTCGCTTCGGCGTCGGCCAGTTCGTTGCCCTGTATACCACAGTGACCGGGAATCCACTGAAATGTGATGTGGTGGCCGTTTTCTTGCGCTAAAGTGTAGAGCTCGGCAGTTTGAAGAGCCAACACTCTGTAAGCGCTTTCTTTCAACACCACTCTTAAGTAGTTGAAGAGCCGATTTTGCGTCGCTGAAGACTGTCCATATTTGAGGAGGCTGTCGCGAAATATATTGAACGGCCTCTCTGATTGCCACTAGTTCCGTATATGTTGAAGTAGTCTTGTTATGCAGACGAAACCGTCGAATGACTTGATGCGCAGGCACGACGAAAGCCGCACCAGACGCATACGCCGATACCGATCCGTCTGTATACACGCTCACCGAGGAGTCATATTCTTTCGATATATATTCAAGTGTTAAATGTCTGAGGCCGACGGTACGTATTCGCGATTTTTTCGAAATTCCCGGAATAGATAGACGTGCCGGTATTTTGGACATTACCCATGGGGGCATATGTGGAAGGTCAGCCGGGGCAAAGTATGCTGGTATGGCAGATTCTTGCCATTTAACGGCTCTTGAAAAAGTGGAGTCCGGCTGTATATCGCGTAATGTCGATAAGGGATGGCGTCCATGACGACAAAGCAGTCGCAGGAATACTCGAAGAGGTTCGCATCGTAGATAGACAGGTAAAGGGGTGACGCGAGCCTCCTCAATTGTTCCGTGGGTTGAGGTGCAACGTGGAACACCGAGACATGTTTTCAGTATCTGTGCCTGGGCACTTTCCAGCGTGCGTAAACATGACGGGCTCATACCTGACAAAACTGGCAGGCTATACCGAATGTATCCGACGTAGAGAGCCTGGTACAGCCGGAGTAGCGAACGCTCAGATGGACCCCACTTCATACCGGCCAGAAAGCGAAAAACTTGAGCAAGCCCAGTTAATTTTTTCTTTAACATTGCCAGATGTTTCGACCATGAAACACCGCGGTCAATGACAACGCCGAGGTACTTGTGGTGGGTGACATATGGGATGGCATTTCCATTGATCATAATTGGATACCAACACATAAGCTTCCGTGTGAACGCTATCGCAGCGCACTTGTCTGGGGCCAGTTGCGGTCCTTGGTACTGCAGGTACTGAGACGTTAAAGAAACAGCTCGCTGCAATCTGGCACAAATTTGCGGTCGCGTGACTGCGGATGCCCATATGCATATGTCGTTGAGTTGAGTTGAGTTGAGTGGTTGTAGGCTACTGGTGGGATTAGCCTTGCAGTAGCTGCCGGCAATTGCTCCACCGTAGCGACACTTAAAATACATAAATCATATAAATCAGACACAGACCTCACAACTACACTACACATAGTCACACCTAAGGTCACCATGTGGAGGCCAAATCCGTGTCCTGCAGGTAATTTAAAAGAAGGCGAGAAACCTCCTTCCTATCTAACCGGTTCCCGCGCGGGAAAACAATGTCCTGTATAGAACTGTGGGGAATTCCTGTCCTCTTGAGGGACCCGAATAACACGCTCCTTTCCGCGTCATACAGAGTACAGCACATAAGGTAATGTTCTATGTCACCGCACACACCACACGTTGAACATAATGGTGACAACGCCAGGCCAGTCTTACACATCCACGCAGGGGTACGAGCAGAGCCCGTGCGAATGCGGAGCAGTAAAGTGGCTTGGTTTCTTTTGAGACCCTTAGTCACACATGGCTTGTGAGGTGAGCTCCACAAAGAGTGGAAGTGGCACGACACCGCTTCTCTGAAGAGTCTCTTGTCCTCTTGAGGCACTTTTCTCAAAGGATTCCCAGACAGCGCTCTATGGGCAAGGCTGTCCGCCATCTCGTTGCCTATGATACCTATGTGCGAGGGCACCCATTGGAATCGTATGGAGAAGCCTTTGATAAGGAGAGTGTGCACCGAGCGTAGGGAGCTTAGACATAAAGCATCAGTAGGGAACCCATACTCTAACCTTTGAAGGGCGGATTTCGAATCTGTAAGAATGACTACGGGTTGAGGCGTACAAAGCCGTAGCTTTTTTAGGGCTGCCTCAATGGCAACGCTTTCGGCCGTTGTGGAGGACACGACTGTAGTGAAGCGAACCGACCAATCATACTTTAAAGCGGGAATATGAAAAGCAGCTGCACTAGATCCTCTGACCTTGTCCACAGAGCCATCAGTAAAAATTTGAAGATGACGTGCATATTCAGTTTCAAGATGTTCCAGTACGAGCGAACGTGTTGCCGCCAAAGGAGAACTCCGCTTAGCACGAACGTGAGGAATTGTCAACGAACAATCGAGGCTCGCGAAAGACCAAGGTGGATTCAACCTCTTAGTTCGACCTCTAGCGTCAAGACCCAGGTAACCAATAGTATTAAGGGCCAAGTACGCTCGGGACTCGGATCTCTTTCGAAGGCTCTGTAGAAGGGCTCGACCGGCTATCGTCTGTTTGAGGCGGCCAATTTGCATCAATAGCCTTTGTGAAGCGACTAGGCTAAGAGGTCTCGATAGAGACTCATAAAGTACTGCATTATTAGGAGCAGACTGCGGAACGCCAAGAGCCCTCCTTAGGCCCTTTCTGTGCAAAACCTCAAGTCGTTCCAGCTGTGATAGTGAGGGGGAAATTAAAGGGAGCTGGTACATTATTCGACTCGTCACTAGTGCATCGTGCAGCCTGATCATTGAAGAAGGGTGATTTCCCCATTGCTCACTTGCAACTCTACGGATCACATTGAGACGCGGAGATAGTGATGTCACAATAGAGTCCACAGCTCGTCGCCACTGTAGACGGTAGTCAATAATTACGCCCAAAAAGCGTTTGTACTTCAATTGACGAAGGCAAGATTGATCAATGTCTATCTTCAGCCGCGCATACCGTCTTCCTCTACCTGGAAACATGATGAAGCCAGATTTTTCCACCGAGAGAGTCAACCCTACACCTTGAAGGTAATTTTGAACTGAAAGTAAGGCCTGTCGAGCTATCAGAGCTAAACGTTTGTGTTGATATCCGCTTAACCAAATACAAATGTCGTCCGCGTATATCGACATATGGATATGCCTGCAATGTTTTTGCACTTCAGCGGGAAGACCAGCCATTACAACATTAAACAGCGTCGGGGAAAGAACACTTCCCTGAGGTACACCTCGCGATACCGCCCTTTCGGTGCTTATGGTACTTCCTAACCGCACTTGGATTTTACGATCACTGATAAGTGAGTGAATGAAGCGCAGAAGATAGCCCTGTACGCCTATGTCCATCAAGCTATTTAGTACTGAACTTTGAAGTACGTTGTCATAAGCCTTTGATACGTCTAGGAAAATAGCTAGTGTTGAGAGGCCGAAAGCTCTTTGATGTTCAATGTGGCTTATCAAGTCCAAGACGCTATCTTGCGCGCTTAGACCTGTGCGGAATCCAGTCATGCATGTTGGCAGAGCCCTTCTATCTTCAAGCCACCATGATAAACGCTTACTTGCCAGCTTCTCCATGAGCTTAGCCACACACGACGTCAATGATACAGGTCGATACGAGGCCAAGTCTGTCATTTCTTTGCCGGGTTTCAGCACTGGGACAACACAAGCCACCTTCCATGAAGGAGGGACGTCGCCAGTCTCCCATACTCGATTGAGAAAGCTTAGGAGCATCTTCCGGTGTTCTAGAGGTAGGTTCTGCATCATCTGGTTGGTAATGTCGTCAGGACCTGGTGCACATCGACGCCGCAGGCTGCTGAGTGCTGTCTGTAGCTCTCGAAGTGTGAACGGGGCGTCCATAACAGACGTAGATGTTGCAGGCCGAGCGCACTGATGAATTCCTGAGCTTGCACGTACAAATGCATCTGCAAATTCCTCTGCCAAGCAAGCGAGAGGTTTCTGCTTTAGCAGTGCAAGCGCTTCGAAAGGCTTACGAGGACGAGAATCACCAGCAAGGCTGCCAATGACTCGCCAAATTCTCGTCATTGGTGAAAAAACAGACAAGCTGGCGCAGAAGGACGCCCACTGCGACCTACAGAGCTTGTTCGTATGGCGACGAATGGCAGAGTTAAGCCTGTTATAGGTCGTCTTCAAGGATCTGTCGTCCTTCTTCCGCATCATTTGTCGCTCCGCCCTTCTGCGCGCTGCGCAAAGGTTCCTGAGTTTTAAATCTGGAGTCGGAAAATGATTAGGCAACTTGACCGCCGTGGTAGCTGCCATCTTGCCATAAATCATTTTTTCTATCACATCTCCAGAAACATGTGCAAGTTGCTCCCTGTATTTGTCCCAATTAACAACATGGCTTCTTTTAGTGCCGCGCGTATTGAAGTCGGCAGTAAACACAAAAATTGGGTAGTGATCACTTCCCATGCGGTCAGGTGCAGTTGACCACTTCACACGAATGTCAGGTGAATGCAGAGTGAGGTCTATAGATGTGGCTGAGGCGGGAGGCCGGAAGAAAGTGGGACTTCCGTCATTGGCCACGCACAGGTCCAAACTGTCGATAACTTCTACCAGTTCGCGTCCGCGGGAGTCTGTGTTCCTGTCACCCCAGACCGAGTGATGGGCGTTGAAGTCACCGCAGATAATTCGGGGCGCTGGGCAACGGTCACAAAGCTGCTGGAGAAACAAATCCATTGCTACCTTCTTCCGCGGAGACACGTATACGGATGCAACTGAAAGAGTTCGAAAGCCGAGCCGTATCTTCACAGCCGCTACCTCAATGCTATCGGTGCAAAGATCGGTAACGTTCACAGCCACATGAGGAATCTCTCTTCGTACGTAAAGGGCGGCACTTCCTGTGGGAAATGACTTTATGCTGCAATTCTTGTGCGCAACATATCCAGTCAAAGATCTCCCCCTTGGTAGGCCAGCCTCCGAGAGCGCCAATACTGGAACACAAGTTTCTTTCAAAAATAATTTCAGTTCTGCTAATCGACTTAGAATCCCAGCACAGTTCCATTGCATAATAAACGGCACTTTTCGGTGATTTTTGGTTGCACGAGGTTGAAGAAAACTAGCCATATTATAAGGCAAAGTTCGCTGCGAAGGCGGTAATCATGGACTCAAACGAAAGAACGAGCTGTAGAAAGGTCTTCAGGGTGCCAGCCTGCATCGCTTGAACATAGGAGCGGAGGACTTCAAACAGAACTCGCAGAAGGTCGGACAGATCCCGATTTTTGAGCTCCTTATTTTGTTGAACGCACTGCCTCACCACTTCAACAAAAGGTGCGGACTGGGACTCACTCTTCGTCGCTGCAGCTGGTTTCTTCGTCTCTTTTGAGGCAAGGGAATGTCCTCCTTGTCTTCGAGTCTGGTTGTGATCTGGTCGCTGAGGAACTTGGACAGTTTTGGTTGAAGCAGATCGAACAACCGACTCACTCACAGAGGACTTTGCCGTCTTGCTAGGGTCAGGTCGCTCACTGACGTCGCTTGTTACCAAGCCACGAACTTCCGACTCTAACGCAGGGAACTCAACTTCCGACTCTAACGCAGGGAACTTGTCACTTCCAGGTGTCGGCTTCTCAGTAGGTCGTGGTTTGGGACCACTAATGAAGGACACTCGACGGTGTAAGGCGCTTACACGGAAGGGGCAGCCACCGAAACTCGCTGGATGGTCGCCCCCACAATTAGCGCAAGCAAAATCTGCCTTGCAGGCTTTGTAATCGTGGGCGCCACCACATCGTTTGCAACGTTGATCTTTGATGCAAACTTTGGCTACATGCCCAAAGCGTTGGCACTTAAAGCATCGGGGAGGAGTTTCAACGAATTCTTTGACTGCATGCTTGGTGAAACCGAGGTTAATTTTCTCTGGGCGCTCGGTGTTGGGAGCAAACGTTAGCACAACAGAGGTAGTAGGCTTCGCTGCCCATTCTTTTTCTTGAGTTTCCACCCGGCGCATCAAACGTTTCACGTGCAATACACCTTGCGGTTTCAAGTAGTCAAGAAGGTCGCTTTCTGAATACCACACTGGTACTCCCCTAATAACACATGTGTTCGTCATGTAGGAGTGGGGCAACCGGGCTTTAACTCTTATGTCACAAAGCTGAGAGCACCGGAGAAGAACGTCAACTTGCTCTTCCGTTGCGATATCTAGATGAAGAGCACCTTGCGTAGTGAAGCGACTGCGAATCGGAGCAGATCCCAGCAGCACTTTAATGGCTTCGAAGAGCCTGATAGGGTTCTGCTCTCTAAAATCAGCACCTTTCTCTGTTGGTAAAACTATCACTGGGATTCCGACCGTTCTTTGCTTCCGATGACTCACCACCTTGAAGCCGTCGCTGTCCACTTCCGCCATATCAGCCACTTCCTCGTCAGGGCCGACGATAGTGGAGTCGTCCCCACTGAGCGATAATGACGTACTGGACTGCTGATCGTCCCTGATGACTGGCAGCTCCACGCCTTGCGAGGCCATGGCCGCCTCCGCCACGCTGGCTTCCTTCGGATGGCGCTGTCCCTTTAAAGATGTCGGCGCCGGAGCAGCCGTACCCTTTCCATAGGGACAGTACCGCCTTAAAGATGCGGCCGTCTTCCCAGGATATAAATAACTCACTCAATGAATAGCAAAACTTAGGGAAAATTACAGAGCTGAGGTGACAACAGATCGAACAGCGTCCATATGCATATGTCGTCTGCGTATGTACTGATGCGTACTGTATCAGGAATTATTTCCGCAAGGCCAATAAGGGCAACATTGAAAAGAGTCGGGCTGAGAACTCCTTGAGGCACTCCACGGACCACAGCGTGTCTTGTCGTTTCGCCATCATTCGTGGACATGAAGACTGTACGACCATCTAGGTAATTATCAATCCACATGTAGAAACGGCCGCCGATGCCTAAATTACTGAGGGCATCAAGAATGGCTTCGTGCAGTACATTGTCATAAGTTCCTTTTATGTCTAAGAAAACTGCTCCTACAAGTCGGTGTCGCTTTTTTTCGTGTTCGATCGTGGACACGAGATCAATGACCCCATCTATTGCAGACCGGCCACGCCTAATTCCGGTCATCATTTCAGGATAAAGCTCATTCTTTTCCATGAACCATTCTAATCTAGTGAGCACCATCCGTTCCATCACCTTACCGATACAGCTAGCTAAAGCTACTGGCAGGGAGACCAATCGGGAGACCAATCGCAGGGAGACCAATTGTCGTGCAGAAAAACGGGGGCAAAACTGGTTGCCGCGGGGGAACGCGCAAGGGGCGAGGAGGAGGCGAGGAGGTCACGCGGTGGCGTCAGAGTTCAAAGAGTGTCGCTACTTTCAAATTATCAAGGGACTTTAGCGTCTTGCGTGTCGTGCGCATTGCGCTGTTGTGTGTTCTCTGCTCGTCGGCCATATTGCAAACAGTCGGGCGCCTCGTTGCACGTTTCGTTCAAGCAGGCATCACGAGCAGCGGGACGAGCAATGGCAGCGGGACGGGCACATTGGAGCCAAGCGGAAACGTTTACGCAAATTAGAGTTTGGGAGGACAACCTAAATGACCTGCGTCGTGCCAAAAGGAATCGTAAAGTGTACGCGCACATTGTGGAAGAACTTTTTAAAGCCGGCATCGAAAAGAGTCTGAAGGAAACAAAAACAAAGATTGAAAACCTGGGAAACAAATACAGGCAAGTACGATTTTTATTTTTGACGCTGTGCATGTTCGTTAAATAAGAAAGAAATAACGGGAATATATCGGGCGAAGTAGCGTCGCATGTTGTTTTCTAGAGCGGACGCTAGTATAGTCACTTGGCGTTGTCGAAAGAGCTAATAGACGCGGCGCACTTCTTTTCTTTCACGCAGCGCATACCTTCATCGGACGCATTGTGTAGCTTTTAGCATACTGGACCAGCAGGCGTACAACAATCCGCTGATGGGGACGCTCCGAAATGTGATACACCAGTCCTTCGGGACGCGTTCTGGATCGTGTCCGCTCGAGATTGAAAGTGCCCTGTGTGACTGGTATTTTCGTGCTGCGACGACTTTCATTTCCAAATAGCAAAATAAAAAGAACATTTCTAAGCGAGTATCTCGGTGCGCGTCAGGGAACAGCTAATTTCAAGCAACGACATCTTTTTGCTACGTTGACCTTCAGAGCGTGTGCTGTACCTGTATTGTACTGCTACTGCTATTCGGGTGTTCTATGAACCTATGGCACAAAATATGAACTTGATAACCGACAATGCTGTTGAAACGTGGCTTTGCTTTATTTCTGTTGCAGATACATCAATAAAAAAAAAAGGGCACGGGCTATGGCCAGATAATGTGGCCCTTTTATTGGGATATACACAAATTTCTCCAGGCACACGGCCGGCAAAGGCGGCCATATTGAATATTGCTCTAAAAAAAAAAAAAGCTGCATTTCCGCTTCCTGTTCTTGCAGCGCCTTCTGGCGTCCACCTAGGTAAGTTCCATGCACTGCCGCTGCTTATTTTCGAACCACTGCGAAAGGTACAGTTTCCCTTCTCTAAATTTGGTTCTTTATTCTATGTCGTGCCCTCGAGCGCGATGTTGAGGTGCGGCATCATTTTTTAGTCGTATTCGGTTGTTAAAGTTCGTTTGTATCTCCACGGTTGGCACCACTGGTGTGTGGTTTTGTCAAGAACAGCTACAGCAAAGGGCGGTATGTACAAAGTCAACGACCGATTTTCCGGTCGCCCAATGGAATGGAATGGAAAAACTTTACTGCTATATATCTCGGAGAGATTGGCGGTGGGCCGGTGTCTTCATGTCTTACGTCCTGGCCGCTTCACAAGGTGGGCGCCCCTATTCCAGGGCACCGCTAAGTCTTGCTGCCTCGCAGGCGTGCTGCACAATTGCCCGTTGGGCTGCGAGCTCGCTGCTGGTGAGCAGACCCTCCCATTGTTCCGCACTTGGGTTACTTACGTTATGGAATGCGAAATTACGCTTGCATTCCCACGTGATGTGGTATAACGTGGGGGTTGCCCCGCACCACGGACATGTATCCCTGTACTGGGTAGGGAACATATTGTGTAGTGTGTGCAGCTTGAAGAATGTGCCTGCTTGCAGTCTTCGCCAGCTGACTGCCTCGTGTTGTGTGAGCGATGCGTGGGGCGGGGGGTATTTAAGTCTCCTTCCTCTGTAGTGGTTGAGTATTTCTGCATACGTCGGCTCCACCGTTATTGGTCGCCCAATTTTTCAGAAATGCCCAATAATTCGGACGCCTTTCGCGGTACCATATAGAGTCACTGTATAAGAACGTATGAGCATTCGGATGCAAAAACCCTTCGCCTTTTCGTTTTCTGGACTTTGCCATGACCGCAGGTCCGAAACGGCATTGAGGCCACCACCTCTGCCATTTTGATTTTCTCGCCGTTTCGAACAGGTGCTCTTGTACGCAGATCCACTGGCAGCCGTAGCCACCAATGCGGCAACACTAGGCCTAGCCACTTGACGTTCGCCACCAAGCTTCTTGTTCATCATCAGCATCATCTTGGTTATGCCCACTGCAGGGCAAAGGCCTCTCCCATACATCTCCAACTACCCCGGTCATGTACTAATTGTGGCCATGTTGTTCCTGCAAACTTCCTAATCTCCGCCCACCTAACTTTCTGCCGCCCCCGCTACGCTTCCCTTGGAATCCAGTCCGTAACCCTTAATGACCATCGGTTATCTTCCCTCCTCATTACATGTCCTGCCCATGCCCATTTATTTTCCTTGATTTCAACTAAGATGTCATTAACTCGTGTTTGTTCCCTCAAACAATCTGCTCTTTTCTTATCCCTTAACGTTACACCCATCATGCTTCTTTCCACAGCTCATTGCGTTGTCCTCAATTTAAGTAGAACCCTTTTCGTAAGCCTCCAGGTTTGTGCCCCGTACGTGAGTAGTGGTAAGGCACAGCTGTTATACACTTTTCTCTTGAGGGATAATGGCAACCTGCTGTTCATGATCTGAGAATGCCTGCCAAATGCACCCCAGCCCATTCTTATTCTTCTGATTATTCCAGTCTCATGATCCAGTTCTGCAGTTACTACCTGTCCTAAGTAGATGTATTCCCTTACCACTTCCAGTGCCTTGCTACCTATCGTAAACTGCTGTTCTCCTCCGAGACAAACGTTACTTTAGTTTCCTGCAGATTAGTTTTTAGGCCCACCTTTCTGCTTTGCCTCTCCAAGTCAGTGCGTATGCATTGCAATTGGTTCCCTGAGTTACTAAGCAAGGCACTATCGTCAGCAAATCGCATGTTACTAAGGTATTCTTCATTAACTCTTATCCCCAATTCTTCCCAATCCAGGTCTCTGAACACTTCCTGTAAACACGCTGTGAATAGCATTGGAGAGATCGTATCTCCCTGCCTGATGCCTTTCTTTATTGGGATTTTGTTGCTTTCTTTATGGAGGACTACGGTGGCTGTGGAGCCGCTATAGATATATGTCAGTATTTTTACACACGGCTCGTCTACACCCTGATTCCGTAATGCCTCCATGACTGCTAAGGTTTTGATTGAATCAAACGCTTTCTCGTAATCAATGAAAGCTATATATAAGGGTTGGTTATATTCCACACATTTTTCGATCACCTGATTGATAGTGTGAATATGGTTTATTGTTGAGCAGACCTTACGGAATCCTGCCTGGTTCTTTGGTTGACAGAAGTCTAAGGTGTTCCGTATTCTAGTTGCGATTACCTTAGTAAATACTTTGTAGCCAACGGACAGTAAGCTGATCAGTCTAAATTTTTCAAGTCTTTGGCGTCCACTTTCTTATGGATTAAGATTATGTTGGCGTTATTGCATATACAGGATGGCCAGTTTTTTAGAACAATCTGCCCACCATCCTTCAACAAATCTGCTGTAACCTGCGTTACTTGTGGGATGTCAAATTCTTATAGACTATTCCCTCTTCCGTTATCTTCGTGGGTGCCATTGTTACTGTATAAATCTCTATAGAACTCCTCAGCCACTTGAACTATCTTATCCATACTAGGGATGATACTGCCGGCTTTGTCCCTTAACGCATACATCTGATTCTTGCCTATTCCTAGTTTCTTCTTCACTGCTTTAAAGCTTCCTCCGTTCCTGAAAGCACGCTCAATTCTATCCATATTATACTTCCTTATGTCAGCTATCTTACGCTTGTTGATTAACTTAGAAAGTTTTGTCAGTTCTATTCTCGGTGCATTCCGTTTTAAGGCTTCCTCCATTCCAGAAAGCATGCTCAATTCTATCCATATTATACTTCCTTATGTCAGCTATCTTATGCTTGTTGATTAACTTAGAAAGTTTTGTCAGTTCTATTCTCAGTGCATTCTCGGTGTTTCTTGATCAGATCTTTCGTCTCCTGCGATAGCTTACTGGTATCCTGTCTAACGGAGTTACCACTGACTTCTATTGCACACTCCTTAATGATGCCCGTAAGATTGTCGTTCACTGCTTCAACACTAAGGTCCTCTTCCTGAGTTAAAGCCGAATATCTGTTCTGTAGCTTGATCCGGAATTCCTCTATTTTCCCTCTTACCGCTAACTCATTGATCGGCTTCTTATGTACCAGTTTCTTCCATTCCCTCCTCAAGTCTAGGCTAAGTCTTCTTGTTCGGTACCGCATTTTTCATTAAAACAATTCGCAGCTGTTAGCAATGGTGCCAACTCCACTTTTGTAATTCTCGCCAGTGGCTTCGAAGCTCCGAAAGCATGACACGTTGAATAATGCAGATCCCTGAAAGTCAGCTTTCCAATACAGTAGCGTTATGCGGTGAAGCATATTAAGAATGGGAAGAATCAATTGTCAAGGGACACAGTCATCATCATCAGTCTATGCTTAAAAAAAGATTTTGCGCTCACCGCTGCAGCTACGAAAACGGCCCCACTGGAGGCACAGTTAGAGAATGTAGACAAGCTTCTACACATGTGGGAAGCTAAGGCAGGGCTGAAACGGCAATAAAAAGAAACAAACATGACCAGACAGTACGTAGAAGGATAGCCAAATTGAACAGGGACATAGAACAGTATGCCTAGCAGCTATGCAGAAAACAGTGGGAGGAAAATGCAACGACATGGACAGTCAGGTAGGAGTGGCAAAACCGTGGAACATGCTTCGATATTTGTTAGACCCAGACGGGACATAGGCAAAATATAAATTGGCTAATAGAAGCATACCAAGGGACAGAAGAGGACTTCCTCAAGGAAATCGAGAAAAGATACATCTCGCAAGTGATGCCCATCAAACGCCCTGACTACACAGGGCAGGCAAATGACAAATTAGACAATGAAATTGGCGAGTCAGAGGTTAGGGCAGCCCTACAGAAACTCAATATTAAGTTGGCACCTGTACTAGACGGGATGACGAGCAAAACGCTAAGGAATTTGGAAGATGTGTCTATAACTAAGTTAACAGAAGACATTAATAAATGCTGGGAGGCAGGGCAGATTCTGCAGCAATGGAAGACCGCACAAGTCGTGTTGATACCTAAACCGGGCAAGCGACTGCAGATTGAGAACTTGAAACCTATATTTCTCACTTCTTGCATGGGGAAACTCGTGGAGCATATGGTCCTAGCAAGGTTAACCACCTACCTCGAGGACTGGGACGTGCACCCACCCACAATAATAGGATTCAGCAGAAACCTCTCGGCGCAGGACGCTATGTTACAACTAAAACCTCAGATCATAGAGGATCCAGGCAGATTGACAAAGGCAATTCTAGGGTTGGACCTAAAAGAGGCCTTCGATAACGTAACATATGCAATGATACTAGATGGAGTAGGAGAACTAGGACTGGGAAAATGGATGTACAATTACATACGCAGTTTCCTAATGGGCAGGAAGGCAGAGATCACGATAGCGGACCTAGTTTTGGAGGAGATCGAGATAGGCAACACAGGTACGCCACAGCGCTCGGTATTATCATCGATGCAATTCAATCTGGCACTAATCAGGCTGCCAGCCAAGCTACGAGAAATTGATGGACTCAATCATACCTTATATGCAGACGACATCACCCTATGGGTGAGAAATGGAAGTGATGGGCTAATCAGAACAAACGTTTCAAACAGCGGTCGAAACAGTCGAACGATATCTAGAGGGGACAGTGCTAACCTGCTTGGTAGAGAAATCGCAGCTTTTGCTGTACAGGCCGACTTGCAGAGGTCAAGAACCAGGCAACTACTGGAAAGCTCTCACTTATAGAGAGGAGATACAGTTAAAGACAGCTGATGGGAAACCCATAGCCTAGGTCGACAAGATCAGGGTATTGGGGCTCCTCATCGAAGTCAAGGGCAACAACGGGGAAGCCCTCAGAAGACTGGAGGGAACTGTAGGGCTAATCATGTGACTAATCAAAAGGATTGCAAACAAACACAGTGGGGTGAGAGAGGAAAGCATGATTGGGTTAATACAGGTCTTCGTCATAAGTAGAATAGTATACGTAACGCCCTACTTGAAATGGCAGGTCGTGGAAAAGATCTAGAATGGCTCATTTGGAAAATATACAAACTAGCCATAGGGCTACCGATCAGCACCAACATGGACAAGTTGCTACAATTAGGCCTACACAACATGATAGACGAGCTCATAGAAGCGCAATGTATGGCACAATACGAATGCCTCTGTAAGACTAGAGCAGGCAGACACATCCTAGAGAGACTAGGCATAGGTTACCATACACAGCATGGTGTCAAAGTTGACATCCCAAGAGAAATGAAGGAAACAATGGTAATACCCCCCATACCAAAGAACATGCACTAGGACCACAATAAGGGCAGACAAGAAAACAGCGAAGCAGATACAGAAGAAATTCGGCAGCGCCAAGGACGCAGTCTTCGTAGACGCGGCTCGATACATTCGCAGGCGGGGGTTTTACGGCAGCCATTATCGGTAGCAAGAAAAATTGCAAGATGTGTGCGACCATACGCACCACAAGTAACAACACAGCAGAAGTAGCCATAGTGCTCGCAGTAGCTCACACTAACATAACCGTGATAGTCAGCGACTCTCACATGGCAATAAGAAACTTTGCCAATAGCCGAATTGCCCCGGAGGCACTACGCATTCTTCTTGAAGGAGGTCAAGATAGCAAAAGAAAGATATATGTTACATGGACACCCGCTCATGCCCTCGCAATGGACGGCAACAGCAAGGTGCCACGCAATGCACCTCGAGAGATTATGGACCGAGCCGTGGTCGCAAGTGACACCCCGGCACCCTCCGAACGTGATGGTGCGGTAGGTGAGTGGGAGTGGGGAGAACAGATTGACCACATATGACATCACAAAACACTATAGGTTACAGAGGGGCATATTCCTGCGACCTCACCCAAAATCGACAGAAAGCAGTCTGTCACATGGCGTCAGTTACATACTGGGACGTATCCGAATCCTGCGCTCTCGCACATCATATATCCGGTTAAATACAACAAATGTAAATCCAGAGCCACTCTGGAGCATATATTATGGCAATGCCAAGCGATGTGTTAGAATAACAAAAATGCAGCCTCTAGCAACAACCTTCGCATGTGCTGGAAAGCTGCACTGCTCAGCCCCGCCCTCGATGATCAACTATGGGCCGTCCAGCATGCCGAGGATGCCTCCAGGACCCACGAACTCTAGGCCGTCGCCTAGGCGGGGCCTTTGGCCCTGCCCACCAACTCGCAGGACAGACAATAAAGTTATTCCCTCCTCACCGCTGCAGGACGAAGGCCTCTCCCTGTGATCTCCGATGACCCCTGTCCCGTGCCAACCGATTCCAACTAATGCCTGCAAATTTTCTAATTTCATCGCTCCACCTGGATTTCTGCCATACTCGACTGAGCTTCCCTTCTCTTGGCACCCATTCTGTAACCCAAATGGTTTACCAGTTATCTAACCTACATTACATGACCTGCCCAGCTCCATTTCTTTCTCTTATTGTCAATTAGAATATTAGCCATCCCCATTTGCTCTCTGATCCACATCGCTCTCTTTCTGTCTCTTAACGTTATGTCTAACATTCTTCGTTCCTTCGCTCTTTGCATGGTCCTTAACTTGTTCTCAAGCTTCTTTGTCAGCCTCCAGGTTTCTGCCCCATATCCTAGCACAGGTAAAATGCACTGATCGTACACCATTCTTTTCAATGATAATGGTAGGCTTCCAGTCTGGATCTGACAATGTCTGCTGTATGCGCTCCAACCCATTTTTATTCTCGTGCACAATATGCATTCCTTAATTATACATGCATGCACCCACCGTCTCCTTTTACAGTACGAGCACAGACACGCCTGATAAGTATACTGGCAGGCCTTCAGAGCTATTTTGGATGTGCTTGTGGCGATTTGAGCCCTTGGGGGCCATAAAAGGCATGGATTTGGACATTTTTGCGGCCCCTTGGGAGTCAGAAAATTGGACATTGGCTGTACTCAACTGTATGAATTGATTTGTGAACATTAAAATGATTCATTTTTCAACTCAGAATCAGAATCAGTTGGACAAAAACAGGGATAATTACATGAGAAGGGTAGAAAGGAGGTCCCATAGTTAGAAACTGAAATGGGACCCCCTATGCATGATGACAAGAATTAACAGTAGAAACAGTAATGACAACATGTAAAATTTATGATAAAGTTTTTAGGAGACAAGGCGTAGATGAAACAAAAATAGGAGTACAATGCATAAACAATAACAAGGCTTCGGATTAGTCAATAATAAGAGAAACTACAAGAGTTTTTTTAGAAAAAAAATGCAGGAGACGTAAAGAAACAGTTAAAAATACGACATATGCTACACTCAAAAGGAAAGCCGGAGGAAGCTAAAATAAAGTGCTTAAGTTATGTATGAAATGAGAGAGCTTTCAGCAATTTTGTCCACTTTATTATCTACTAGTACTCTATATTTCACTTATTTGGCGAAATACTCAACCGAGGTCGATGCATTGCATGCAGCATTACCACGGCGATTAGTTGATTTCAGGACAAAAGAAAACTTAATTTTTAAGTGTTTCTGTGGCAAAACCGCCATCTGATGGTGAGGCATGCCTGTCTTGGTACTAGGGTCGTCCGGGTCATTAACTCCAATCAAAACAATTCGTATATCTGACACGGAAACGGCAATGAAAGCAGCACTTATGTATGAAGGTATAGGCCCAATTAGCCACTGGGAGGTACGCAGATTGTATCGCATATGTGTGTTCATACACGCAGATTCATGCGTCTGCACATGCAGTTTGGAACTTTCTGTCAATCTGCAAACATCTATGTGTGATTGCAGTGGTTGCCGGCTCTGACTGTTGTCGAAAACACATATGTATGATCTTCGAACTGATCGCCGGTTAGCCACTCATACAAACGTATTAGTTAGCGGCAAGCGTGGAAGGCTTGCTGGTCAGATTGGCCAACAGCTAGTTTTCACCATGGCACACTGCCTTGCCCGTTGGATCCAATTGGTAGTACTTCGAAAGGTTGGTCGGGTATCAGCGACAAAAGTTTGGTTTTACGCCGCATCGACTGGTATCTATTCGCAGAGGCCGCACAACACATGGGAAGCCGACAACCCGCCTCACAGCAAAAAATGAGTGTACGGGATGGTACGAACATTGTTCTCCACCGCCATCACCACCTTTGCGACACACCGTACAGAGGCATATCATCTTTGCACTGGCCATAGACACAGTCTCTTGTCGAGCTTGTAGCATTGTTATTGGGCATAATACACATTTTGTCTAGTGCGGTAAAGCATATCAAAGCACATCGGTCATTTGGAATGCACGCGAGACATTTACTATCACTTTTGACGCCGCAAATTGTTCTAGCATGTTTGATTTTATACCTCTGTCGGCTTTGTGTTGGCTTCACTGTTGAGCAGCACAAGCTGATTGCACAATGATAACAAGCTTCGCCAAATGGCTACAGACTACTGCTGTACTACGCCATGTGTTCCAAAAATATGAATTTTACTGCTCCAGAACTGCTCTAAAATGTTGGTGTAGCTGCTCCTAAATTGCTATAGAACGACAGTTTTCCTGCTCCAAGAATTGCTCCAAATCCTAAACTGGCTGGACCACCACCGTTGAGTGTATTTAGAAACAAACAATATTTAATTGAGTCTAACTTGTTTTGTACAGTGCCGTTTTTTTCTGTTGTGTGTTTATCCACTTCTATGAGAAACTTGCAAGTGCTTCTGAAATTTTTATGCTAATAATGTTATATATTCAGCTATGTGTTGCACGTTGTCAAACTGCACTGGGGAGCAGAGGCCTTTAACCCGAGCTTCCTCCTTAGTAACAAGAAGGAAAATAAATTAAGGGTCCTCCTGAACATTTGGCTGCACGTGTTCAAAAAAAGATTTTGTGCTTACCACTGCACTGTTCTTGCTCAAATTTTGCTGAACGGTCGCATTTTGGTGTCTACTTCGTCTAGTATAACACTTGGCACTTATGGGGATGCAAGCTGCTGCCACAATGGTGCAAGCATAATATTGTGTCACGTCCTGTCATCATCTGCAGAAAGCAGTTTTCAGGGAGGGCAGCTGCCTGTTCCAGGAGTGCGCAACATGCGGCAGCCCTCCCTGAAACGCTGCTTTCTGCAGATGACGGCAGGTTGCGACACAAGTCTGTGCCAGGGCTGGCTTTTCAGATGCCATTTTTACCATACACGAAAACAGCTTCTCATTTTTGTCTTAAAAAGCAGGTGACTAATTGTGCCAGGTGTTATGCTAAACGAAGTTGACGCCAAAATGCGATCATTCTGCAAAATTTGAGCAAGAACAGTGCAGTGGTGAGTGTTAAATATTTTCTTTCAACACGCGCAGCTAAATATTCAGGACCCTGTATAAGTGCCCACATAAGCCAAATCTACTGTTAGGCCTAATAATAAGCCTTGGCCGCCGTAGAGTTGAGACAAAAGCCTTAGATGGCTCATGGGTTGAAAAATCCAATGTCCTGCATTATGGCACCAGAATTCATGGTACCACCTTGTGTTGGTGCTACCAATAAAGGTTGCGGGTTCGAGGTACTGTCAATTTTTTTCACACGTTGGGCACTTGGCAGCAGCAGGGTAGCCACGACTTATGGACACTTTTTGCCTCTGCTTTTCTACAGACACATGTCAGTTACTTCTGAAGCTTTGCTTCAGTCATGCTGCTCTAGGTCTAGCTTTGCTGCTGCCAAGAAGTGCCATTTTTATTTGTTGCAATTTAGCAGTGTCCTCATAGTGCAGATTTAAAATATGAACTCTAGAACGACATTGACGAATATAAAGCGAAGCTCAAACATGATGCGAGGAAGCAATTAAGGGACTTTAAGAAAAGTCTCGAGAATCTCAATGCCTGATTTGAAAAGGTAATCTCAGGAAGCACACAGCTAGCTAGTAGACATCTACCTACCAGCTTGATGTAGCCAAGGCCACAGCCAGTAGTCATATTTTGTAAGTTGTACTCTAGACTAAACCTCCGCAAGCCGGCTGGTAGCTCAGCTAATGCTCCCTCCAGTTAAGGCTAGTATCCATCTTGGGAAGCATGACTGTAGTTGCGGCGTAGACATTCAATTTTCAGGCTTCTTTCAGCTTCGCATGTGCTATAGTTAGGTCTGCTTACCATGTTCAAGATCCTGCGAGGTTGTTTCTTACTTTGCATGTCACTACAAAAGCACAAGGCAGCAACCCAAGTAAAATTTTCACTTTTACTGTGGTGAGTGTAGATGTGCTATGCTTTCTTGTTTACACTAGGATTGTTGTCTATATTCTGGCCTGAATTCAGTCTGCAGATGGAGGAGCACTTAATACGGGAGCAGTTTCGGGCTGTGGCCATGGGCAAGGCGAGGATCAACGCCAAGGATCTTAAGCAAGTACTTGGTCAAGGCCCTTGGGGCAAAATGAGTAAAAAAACTGTGGTGAAATTGTTGAGGTTCTTCACAGAAGGCAGAGCCACGGTTGAGGAAGATACATTTTTGTCCATCTGGAGGAGCCTGGAAACGTGGATGGAGGCTGCCGAGTAAGTTTGAGAGACTAAATGAATTTATCTGCCTTTCTTTTGCAAGGAAAAGGAGCTCTGACAGGGTTAGAACAGTGGTGTCTGATGCATGTTTTTATCACCCATTCTGCACAAACATTTTGGTGCAATTTTCCATAGAAAGATGTGACCATACAGAAAATGCGTCGCTTTTCTCAACCAAATGCACCCAATTTGCTATAGTAATAGAAATTAATGTTCCACAAAGGGGGTCTCCAAACTTCTAGAGTGACACTCTTAGATGCCCGTTCCTTGGCGTAACCGAATGAACGAAAACAGCGAAAGATGAAAGTGAACACGGAGCACAGCGTGAAATTAAAAGGGCCCTGAACCACTTATTAGTAGAGTGGAGAAAGGCATGCGATGTGAAAATAGGCTATTTCAGAAATACTTTGCCACAAAAAGTACTTCAGTGCGTTCAGCAGAAGCGGACTTATTGGGAATCAAACACGGCCTTCGCTGTGCTGCGGTTCCTTCTTCAATGCCTTGCACTGCAAAGGCCGCGGCACAGTGGGGCACAGTTCAAATTTCATTTTGGATGTTAATGTAGACGCCACAACTTCCGACATTGGCATCTACGACGAGCTAAACATAAGCTTAACGCAGTTGCCCTCAGCGAGCCGCAGTGCGTTTAGCCAGTGAACTTGCGGCGGCACACCACAGCGGCTGCTATATCTACGCTATGTAGCTGACCACCGCTACCAATAGCAGTCGATAGACCCCCTCCATCAGCTCACCCTTTCGGTAACAGTATAGAGGGGGCTTTAGTAGTCGAGTATGAGAATCCGCTTTATTACAAAATGAAACGTAAGCCCTGCTTGCTTAGGAGAGTAAGGAGGCAGGCTTCTGTTGAAATGAGAGCGTTTGAGAGAAAGGTTAGTTCGCAATCCTTTTGAGAGCTCCACGCACCGTGTATGACAGCAAACTTCAGCTGAGATGTTCACAACAGTACATGCAACCTGCAGATTGTTATTTCACCAAGCCAAAGGGGTGGTTCAGAGCCCCTTTAACGAAGAGTGCATGAGGAGGAAAGTGGAAAAGGAGCAGAGGGGAAATGGCGTGCACATGTGCTGAGTTGCCGGCGACCACGACATGGTGGTGTGAGGTGGAGAAGGCTAGGTTCGTCTGCAGCGTCAGCTGCTGAGGTCAGTTCATGGTACCAGCGTGCTCCCTGCAAGGGGCGATTCCGAGTGGCTACGAGTAAGGCTTGATGTGATGCTCCCTTGGGTGTTGTCGCCGCTGAGACTGATTTCCCTCACGTCCTGCATGGGGATCTGGATGCCACCGACCAGATGCCAGAGACAATGTATGGTTTTAGGCAACACGTGGGCACCTAGGATGTTCTTGTACAACTCAATGAGCTGGTAATCAAGCAGGCAACGAAGCAGGTGCCATGAGCACTACTAGGACCTTAACCGTGTCTTTGATAACATCACACATGAAAGTCTCCTCTGCAACCTACGCGAAACGGGTTGCAGAGCGAGAACGTACAAATACATCTGTGACGTTCTTGGCAACCGAACGGCCAGGATCAGAATAGGAGAGGAGACATCCCAACCAATCTCCCTGGGGGATAGAGGAACGCCTCAAGGTGTGGTCCTCTCCCCCCTCCTGTTAACATGGCTCTCCTGCCGTTGCCTAAGCTTCTCGAATCAACAGATGGCCTCGGCTATGCATTACATGCCGACGACATCACCTTCTGGACTGCGAGGGCAGGGTCGGGTAGCTGGATGAAAGACATGCCCCAAAAAGGTGGCTTACATGGTCAACAGCTATGCAATGACCTGTGGCCTTTGCAGTTAGCCTCAAAAGTCGGAGCTGACCGTTGTCAGACCACGTGCATCGGAGAAACAAGCAGAAAACACAGGAATCACTCTGGAAGGGATCCGGATCCTCCTGGTACCTCAACTCCGGATCCTGGGCCTCCTGATCCAGGCAGATGGCAAGGCAACGGCCATGATGAGAAAAATCAAGCTCCTGTCAGACCAGATCTTGAACATGATCACGCGAGTGGCCAAGAGGCGGAGGGGTCTGAAAGAATCGGACGTCTTGCACCTCGTTCAGGCCTTTGTTATCTCACGAATCGTCTACTCAGCGCCATACATGCAACTCTTCAAGAAGGATGTCGTACAACTTGATGCAATAATCAGGAAAGCCACGAAGCAGGCCATAGGTATACCCATAAATACATCCACAACAAAATTATTTCAAATGGCAGTCCACGACACAGTAGCCGAGCTCGTAAAAGCCCACCTATCCATTCGAAGGGCCCGTCTTAGCCAGACCCAGGTGGCAGCAGTGTCCTTCGCAAAATTGGATGGCAAGAATCACACTACACCCACCACGGCCAATTACCTGAAAAGTGGACTGAGAAGCAGGAATGCAAACCACTACCGCACAATATGAACCCCACATGGCACGCCAGATGATGCAACACCCAGGCAAGAGTCATCACCTGGATCCTGGAGAAAGACGTCACTGTTCATACGCAGACACCTCTCTACCCAAATGCTCTGTGAGGGCAACGGTCGCGGTCACCGGGCTGGACAAGCTGGTCACCTGCGCATCAATCAACACTCCATCTTTGGAGGAAGCAGAAGAAATGGCGAGAGCCCTTGCACTCCTACAACCTAACGATCACCAAGATTGTCACCGACTCACAAGCTGCGCACAAGAACTACAGATCTCGCTGGGTGTCTCTTGCAGCACTGAAAATCCTTGGAAAAGCTATGTCTCCTAAACAAACAATTGATCTAGCTTGGGCCCCGGCCCGCTCCTCAGTTGAGGGCAATGAATGTGCTCGTCAGCAGGTCCGAGCACTCAACTCCCGGGCCATCAAGGTGGAGACGAGGGGAAGCCCAGTTGCACATATATAGTTAAGTATCACAGGGGAAGACATGCCCACACCGCCACCACTCCTTGAACAGAGCCGGACAAACAGGCAAATCCAGGCAGGATCATTTCCCCACCCCTGCCTACAGAACAGAATATACCCAGAAAGATAAGAGAACATATCCTCACTGCAATGCACTAGGCACCCTCCGGCACGTCATAGGAGAGTGCAATTTCTCTAAAGACCACCCCCAACCTATAGCCATAACTAACTCTCCTACTATCCCCACCCTTTATAAGTGATGGCAGATCTTGCTATCCAGCCCCGCCCTGGAAGACCAGCTCTGTCTGATCCACAGGGGCCAGGTGGCCCTGGAAAGATATGGAACCCGTGAAGAGGGAGCCACCCCATCAGGTGCTTGACGCGCTCTATTTCATTATGGATCAATAAAGCTGTTTCTCTCTTTCTCTCACCGCTGCCACTGGTGACATGATTTCCCCGCAACGAAAGCGTGAGAAGAAAGGCATGGTGCCGCGCTAGATGGGCTGTGCGCAGATGATGGCTACGATATCGCGCCAGAGCTGCGCACGTCGTCTGTGGAAACAAAGCGTGCTACTGACGGCACTCTTACAAATGTAAACAGTGTACCTATATATGTACCTCAACACCTACGTTGAGATACTGGGGCTAAGGTCTCTTGAAAGACCATGCCACTGCCTTCCAGTTACCCCATGCATTGCACCCCAGACTCCTTGTCGCCATTTTAACGCCTTCTAAATTGCTCGACGTGTATACTGCTAAATTACTAAAGTCACTCTTTCAACTGACGTCCTTTTGGGTCTTTTTTGTTACTGGCGCACTGACCGCCTGACCGGCTTTTCTAAACCCACAGAAGCATGCCGCCAACGACACCCCTGTATGCTCCCTAACCTCTCGCTTCCCCAACACTGTCCCATGCCAGTCTTTTTCTTTTCTTGTTTTTTCCCCCCTCTTGGTGTCCCCCCCCTCTTTTCCTTTTTTTTCCTCTCCTTTGCCTTCTTTTCTTTTCTCCCCACCTTCCCACCCTCCTGCTCTTGTCCCGCTGTCTTGGGAACCGTGCCCACAGACATCAGGCGACAGCGCTCTTTCTCTTTGAAGTCTCCCTTTACAACCAGCCGCCACCGACAGCTGCACGTGACGTCACTGTACAAAACCTTTAAAACTAACATGCTGAGTTTGACGAGGCCGCCTTTGACGAAGATAGGTCCTCCTATCGAAATGTTGGCCTGCCTTTCTGAGGCACTTTATCCCTGTTTATAGCCTTGATATTTTTTTTTATTTTTTTTGTAATACGAAGCATAAGACTCCTAAATGATAGCTGAACAAATCTAACTTCTAGAATCTGGTTTGTACGTAAGTGTCAGGAGGCATTACAGGAAAAATGGCTTTGGGTTATAATGCGAGTGGCCTCATCTTTTTATGTGCTGAATAAAGGAAAGATGACAACGATAGGTATACTAGGGAGCAATACCATAAATAATAAGACCATGAATAAAAGCAAAGTATAATGACAGTACTTCTTTGGAAAAACTGCAACTGATTTGAGTAGCACTCTTATGCTAAATGCAGTTTCTTTGTTTAGTGAATGCAATGTAATTAGAAAACTTAAGGGTGGGAATCTGTGTTAATGCCAAGGAAAAACACAGGAGGCAGTTATGTCCATTGTAAGTCGTTGCCTGAGAGCAAGGTAATGATCTCTGCGATGACATCACTATCATAAATATCATGGCCTATTATCTAAACTCGGGCACGTGCAGCATAGGCACACCATAAACAGCAACAGGTGCATGTCCAAACACATGGCAGTGCTAAATCTGCTAAGTAGCGTGGTGTTCGAATGATTGCCTCTGGGAACACTGCACCGCAATTGGCGTAATAGTGACCACCTGTCTTGTCATTGCTTTACGTGCTCTTGCACCCCACTGTTTCATGGCACTCATGCTCAGGTGGAGACGTGCTAATTAAATATAAAGACTCTTGTGTAAAAAATTTAGGATGTACGTTTGTAAACGCCTTGTCGCTGTCTTGCGCCACGTGAAAAAATTACCTTTTGTAAGATAATGTGCACGCTGACGTATTTCGATTGTTCATCTGTACGAAAAGATAAATCTATTATGCTTCTTTGTTTCTACATTCTATGCATCCCATGAAATCATTGTGTTGTGGGCACTCTTGGTCCTTATCCCACGTGTGTTTAGCATTGGTGAAACTTCTCTCAATTCTGGAATATGTGCGAAGTAGACTAAGTAGTGATGTTCTTCATATTTCTCTTAATCTTGCAGGTCACTCGGTGCATTGAATCGTCAACAAGCAAGCAACACAATGAGAAGGCTCGGTGTGGCCAACCACGACAGCCTTACGGCCATCATGTTTTCAGTTATTGCAGAGAATAGTGAAAATATTAGTTTTGAGGGACTCGTTAATGGGCTCGTGGGCTACTATTTGCTCCAGCGTTACGCTGGAAACCAGCAAGCTGACGCAGTGTCAGTTGATTGGCCAACACTGTCAGCATTCACTTTTAAATATATTGGTTGAGTTTAGTTGGCTGTGCAAGTGCTTTTGTTTTCTGTGACCTTGTTTCTATGAAACTGTACTGTCCTGTTATCATATGCTCGGTGGCCTAGTACATTTGTGCGCATCAGGAGCCCCGCAAGCTGCCACTGCCGGGGTACATTCCAAACAGACGCTGTAAAAAATCCCAATGTTTTCTATGATAAATTGCTTCGGTACTGCATAGGTTTGGTTAATATGCTTTTTTTTTTTTTTTTGATGTTGAAACCTTTACATGAGTTCTCCGCATTTGCGTAGTTTCATCGGCATAATCTTGTGAGAGCTTGTGACATCCTCTACCAGAGGCGCAGCCATCTATGCACCCTTGAACATTTTACACTTTTTAGGGTGTAGTCTTGGTCCAAAATCTATATGCGGCCATTTGTTGTGTGCGCATTTTCCTTGTGTAACGCTGCGCGTTCGTACCATCTCTTCAACAACCTCGCTTGTTTCCGAGTGTCCCGTAGCGTTTCAGGCAGGAAATATTATTGGAAGCTTAGTGCTGACAAAAAAGAAAAAAAATATATAAAATAACGATAACCGTTTGTGTCAAGTCTGCACCCTAAAGGGCAACAAAATTGTGCTCTTGACCATGTGGTGCTTGTCCCATGATTTCTAGCCATGTGGAGCGAACTGTGGCATTGAGAACGTTGTATTCTGCAAACTACATTTTCACTTGCAACTTGCGAATGCACAACTGGGTTACGTAAAACTTAGCTCAGAACTGAGAGACTTTCATCTTTTTAAACTTCCTGAGGTACATCTTAAAAAGTTGCATAACTGTTATTTTACTGAGTTAGAGCGGACGTATCCTTCCTGCTTCCTTCCCTTTATTTGCAGTAATTCAATGCAATGTATCAATTGAATTTCTGAAATTGTGTGATCTTCCACAACATTTTATTAGGTACTGGAAGAATGCGTCATTTTTCCACTCGCATTATCAAGCTGAACTTTTTTTTTTTTTTAAGCAGCAAGTTACAAACTGGTGGCAGTGGTTCAGCATCACATTTGGGACATCACCTCTACTCTAGTTTGCAACTATACGAGGCCCATTCTGCCTGTCGATTGCGCATTACCCAGCCTATGTGGTGCTTCTGTACTGCACTTTAACTTTGTTAAAATGTTAAAATGTGAGGCTTAGGTGTGTGGTCAAAGGCTGTGTCAGACAAAGCACTAGTGGAATACCTTGCGTTATCCACCATCTTGATGTTACATCTATTGAGGCATTTCTTGGTCTCGCACTTCAAGCGGTGCACTCTAAAAAAGATGTACATTTTTCTTTTTCTACGATAGTTGTCATCACTGTTGCGTGCATGTTTTCACAGTGCACCAGTTTATTTTCTGTTGGGAACACTAAACAGCACTTAAAGCCATGTGATGTTCCTGATAAAAGTACTAGGCACGCTGTGTTGAAAAACAAAAAAAAATGGGTGAGGTGTTGCACACAAGATTGGCGACGATTATTGCTGTACATAATTGCACCATAAAGGGTGGCATAGCTTGGTATCCCAAAGGGTGCGAAATTCAACCAAGTTGTGTGGTGGGCTAATACCTCAAAGGGTGCAACGCATTTTAGAGTGTAAATCCTGCAGAAGTGAAAGATAGTCTCATTTGCCCGCTCACAGTAGTCTCATTGATCGTAAAGGCACATCTTTAAAAATTCTTGACACCACATGAGAAGCCAACAAACACTGACACCAAGGACAACATAGGGGAATTGTTTAATAAATGAAATAAAGAAACGATAAATTACTGTAAATTAAAGTGGATGAAAAAACCAACTTGCAGGTGGGAACCGAACCCACAACCTTCGCATTTCGCGTGCGATGCTCTACCAATTGAGCTACCACGGCACCATTTCCCCATCCACTTTCTTGGGTATTTAAGTGTCCTAGCAGAACCCTGAGAGTGTTAGCCAGCGCCACCACTCACAGACCTTGGCAGCGTACGTGGAATGTCCTTTTTGCTGCAGGCGTCACGAGAACGTGACCCTTTTGGGTGAAGGCAACTGGTCAACTGGCAGCTGGTCAATGCGAAGGTTGTGGGTTCGGTTCCCACCTGCAGCAAGTTGGTTTTTTCATCCACTTTAATTTCCATTAATTTATCGTTTCTTTATTGATTTATTAAACAAGTAATTTCCCCTATTTTGTCCTTGGTGTCAGTGTTTGTTGGCTTCTCATGATATGACTAATAAAAATCGGGCCCCTCAGTTAACCCGCTTTCTTCTCGTTCTTGACACCACGTTAGACTATGATACTCGTTTGCCTAAGTCGCCCCTGACAATGTGTGTTGGGGCACATTTGCGGGATATTCTTAAACAGGGTCACGTGACTGGAAGCACTGAAATTTCGTTCACGTCGGCCTGGAGCCCGTGCAGTTGTTAGCCGCCGTCATAGTTCTGCTCATGCTCATTTTATCAAGTGGAAGAAAAGGATGGCATTGTTCTGTGTCGCATGACTTTTCTGAGCAGTTTCGAATGTGCTTTCTGCGTTGTCCTTGTCTTGTGCAATAAAATTTTTGGTGTAAAAGCCAGCGAGCCATGTTTGTTGCACGACGTGCTGCCTAGAAAGCATACAAATTTTAACTGCGACCTGAACAGTTATTCACTGCGCCTTTAAAGATTGCCCATTACATTGCACTATACATGTACGACCAGTCTTTTTTCTTTTTCCTTCTTTCAGGGGATTCATATTGGGGTAGAAAGCCCGGCAAGATCTTTGTAAATGATATAAATTTTCCGGTGTCACGTCATCGTGACAAGGTTTAATTTTTATCCTGCTCCGCAGTGTTGCCACACCTTAGGAGGGACACAAATTATACACATTTCTCATCGCGGGGGTTGTATTGCATGTCTGGCTTATCGACGCAGACATGGGGCAGT
Organism: Dermacentor andersoni; assembly: GCF_023375885.2. NCBI lineage: Eukaryota > Metazoa > Arthropoda > Arachnida > Ixodida > Ixodidae > Dermacentor > Dermacentor andersoni. The sequence continues at coordinate 130,005,975 of NC_092823.1, forward strand.
TTTAGCGTAACGGAGACGTACCAGCATAGACTTTGCCGATTGATCCGTAGACTGAGCATCTGCGGTGCTCATGGTGACAAATGGTTGGAAGTAACATAATCACCAGGGAAGTTATTTTTCGATATTGCATGTGAACTGGGCAGACAGATTTGTTGCAAATGTAGCGTTACAGCAGAGATTCATCTAGTAGATCGGAAAAAAAAAAACATTGCACGACGCGCCAAATTACTTTGCATGCCAATAGGTGGTGTCCAGATCCACACCCCAGCGACGGCTCCCTCTGAGTAATGGAAACTAATCTCGAGAGCTGTGCTTTTGCGGACAGCACATGCCGGAAGTGATTGCAGAGCTGTAAATGCGTCCAGGCTGCCATGTTTTGGACACCACTTATTCCAACACCCGATTACTACTCAAACGTGGACCTGCTCCACCACTTGCAGCGAAGTAATAATGCTAAGCAGACAAATGAAGCGCGCCACTATGCTGACATACAACAGTCGGTAATGTTTTGAGCTCACGGAACACATAGAAACTGTCACAAAATTGGGCAGCCATGTTTTGGACGCCAATTATTCCAACACCCTATTACTACTACAAACTTGCACCCACTCCACCACTTTCAGCAAAATAATGCTAAGCAGACAAATGAAGCGCGCCACTATGCCGACGTCCAACGGTCTTTACAGACCGTTGGATGTCGGCATAGTGGCGCGCTGTTTTGAGCTCATGGAACACGTAGAAACTGTCGCAAAATTATCGCGTAAACATCTAACATTGTGTACAATATTCCTTGTGCAGACTGCAGTTACATATACAACGGCGAGATGGGAAACTTTGAAAGGCGAATCAAGGAACACTGTCATGATGTCTAATGCGCTCTTGCTGAGTATTTTGCAACAGAAAGACATTATATTGACTGGGGTAGGGGGCATGTGCTAGCCACTGAAAGTAGTCTAATCTCACATTTGCATCTCGAGTCATTACTAATCTATACCACGCTGAACTGCAATGATGGCAGCCTTCCTTCTGGTTATGCCCGCTTCTTGTGCTATCTATTCACAGGTACATAATCTCCCCCTTTTGTTTACTTTCGTTGAGAACAAGGCCCCCCCGTATGGGAGCTGAAACATGCTTTCTTTTCTTTTAATGTTCTTGGTCTGCATCCGACCAGATGAGTTTTTGTTGAACTCTTGATTTCACATTCGAATTAAGCACAAGCGCTTCACAAGTGCTCCGCAAGGCCCTTCACAAATTTCTTTCCTCTGGGGAAAAGATGGGGAATGCGGGAGATGGAAATTCAAGACTATGAGCAAAACGTGAACAAGGTGAATGCAGGAGCAAACGTTTCGACTTGTCGAAACGTTGGCTCCTGCATTCACCTTGTTCACGTTTTGCTCATCTTTCCTCTGGGTTACACATGCGCGGATAGCAGTCTCGGCTCGTCGCATTTGATAAGTGCCCACTGCAGTGAAACGGTGCGCTCGCTGGGCTACTTTCTCATTTTAAATTTTGTTTTCCTGCTCAAACATGGAGCCACCATGGTGTCATCAGCTTGTCACACAGGTAGCGAAGCAATTAGTGCGATGGGGACAATTAATACTTTTCGTAGAGTTCTAGCAAATTATTTTCAGCTTTTCTGTAGGGTGAAGCAAATATGGTCGGGTGGTATCCTGAATTACCCTTATTCATTTGTCTTCGTATTCCCCATAAAGAAATGCTTACTGAAAATTGTGTTCTGTGTTGGCGGCCAGCTATTGCGATTGTTAAAACAGAACAAGGATGCGCTCGCGGCATCTGTCACACAGAGATGACAAAATGTGGCTTGTCAGAAACACAATTGTTCAGCACTAAACTGCTCGTTGTATTGATGCCCCGCAATCGAAAAGAAAGTGGCCTCCTATGCAGCAGGACACCTGCCAGCTGGCGACGGTTGGTGGGTCAGAGCAATGCCTCTTGCTGGATGCCTGCCACGTCGCTCATTTTCTCATTGGATGGAGGTTGATTACAAGGCTGGCCTGTGCTCAACCAATGGCTTGATGAGAGACTGTAGGTCCTGCCTCCGGGATTGCAACAGGCGTCACTATGTTCTAGGAGACAGGGGAACATGATTCAAGTTTGGGCGTGCTTCTATACAAAAATCCTCCAGGTGACCAGCCCCTAGGACCTTAACAGAGAGAGTGCAAGAGTGGGGTTGAATATTAATATGCAGAAGACAAAGATAATGATGAATAGCCGGGCAAGGGAACAAGAGTCCAGGATCGCCAGTCAGCTTCTAGAGTCTGTGAAAGAGTATGTTTACCTAGGTCAATTACTCACAGGGCACCCTTATCATGAGAATGAAATTTACAGAATAAAAATGGGTTGGAGCGCACTCAGGCAAACATTGCGAGATCCTGGCTGGAAGCTTACCATTATTATTAAAAAGAGAGGTGTACAATCAATGCATTCTACCAGTGCTGATATATGGGGCAGAGACTTGGAGACTGACAACGAAGCTTGAGAACAAGTTAAGGACCGGGCAAAGAGCGATGGAACGACTAATGTTAGGCATAACATTAAGAGACAGAAAGACAGCGGTTTGGATCCGAGAGCAAACGGGGTATAGCCGATATTCTAATTGATATTAAGAGAAAAAAATGGAGCTGGGCAGGACATGCAATGTGCCAGTTAGATAAATACGCATTGGACCATTAGGTTTACAGAATGGGTACCGGAGAAGGGAAACTGAAGACTAGGTGGAGCAATGAAATTAGGAAATTCGCAGGTGCTAGTTGGAATCGGTTGGCGTAGGACAGGGGCAGTTGGAGATCGCAGGGAGAGACCTTTGTCCTGCAGTGGACATAATATAAGCTGATGATGACGTAAACTTCTCCATGCATGCTTTTATGTGCTTATTTCATGTGACATGACATGACAAGAACTTTATTTCGAGTTCTTAGGAATTGAGATCTAGGGGAGCCTTCGGCTCCCCAAGATAAAATTGGTGGCTCTGCCCCGATGCGATCGGGATGCGAATAGGACAATACCATCAGGCTTTCAACAACAGCGGTGGGAAGTGAATTATAGTTAGTGAGTGAGGCAAATTTTTGTTGTTGTATTTACTCTTTCAATCTATTTTTCAGAAATAGCTGCAGAAAAATCAGTTTCCCAATTGCTTCTGCATGGTTGAAGAAATACAGTAGGACCAACCTCATTGCTCTGTCTAACCTAGCATGATAAGGTTGGTTTTGAGCCTCATAGAAGCCACTGATGGCCTGTTTAGTAAAACCTGAAAAACTAACGATTTTGGTAATTTTTTCAGAACATGGATAAATTTAGAAGCACATGAGATAATCAAAAATGAACTTTATATTTGAAGCAAGCACTTAAAGTTGCACATGCTGAGTTTTGAGCACCTTAAGTTGAATAACTAAGATATTAAAAAAAATTTAGTCAGATTGTTCTGTTATTCATCTCTGCACATATGCTACTGTTTTTTTTTTCTGTTACTTTGATAGTCTTCCGCTTTTGCGAATTTCAGGGCTTAAACAATGTTGCATTTACTGATGTATTCATTTGATATTGCTGAATATTTTTTCATTGTGATGACCTGTATTTTAACCCCCCTATGATAATGCCGTGCAGGCAATGTAGGTATTCTGAATAAATGTATAAATAAATAAATAACACTCCCTCTAGATCTGAATTTTTAACACCAGAAGTTTAAGTGAAGCAGACACGCATCATAACAGTGAAGGAACATTTATTGGCCATCCTGTAAAGGAACAGCCAACAGAAATGCATTTGTGATAGGGAAATTGGCTCAGATCATAAAAGAACTCCACCACACACAATTTCCATGTAGCCTTGACGGTAAAAAAAACCTGGTGTGTGTATTCAGCAGAGTGCAAGCCTGGTGTGTACATACTATCGTTATTGAAATGCTGGAATAATGGACGCAGATGGGAACAGCTACGATGATTGTGGCCTCCCGTGATACTTCGTTCAACATGTTAGAGAAGTTTGCGCATAGCACAGATCTTGCCGATAAGATCGTGAGCCAAGCATACCTTATGAAGTTTACACTGATTCCAAGACCTTTCCCATTGTCAAACTGGGAGAGAAGCTTTGCACACCTTGCTTGGGAACAGCTATAAAATTTCCTACAAATTTTACTAAGGGGAGCTCTGGTACTGTGATCCTCAGTTGCCATGGGAATTTATCTAATCATCATGCATACTTTTCTATAGGCATTAAAGAAGGCAATATGCATAACCACCACGAATTGTTGCATTCATAACGCAACGTCTTATTGAAAATGATCTATTTCCTAAGTCACAAAGCTGTTTGAAGCCAGAAGGACGAAGTTTAGTAAAATCCACATACTAAACATTTTTATGCTGGCTGAACCACCATGCTTCCAGCTCTCGTAGACACTAGCTCCAGATTTATTTCTAGTAATTGTTGCAGTAAACTCTATAGAAACAGCATCACAAAATGCCACAATTAAATGCCATTTATATCTGTGCCACTGGTTTTATGGCGATACGTTAACAAGCACGTCAGGCCAAAGCTCAGTTGACACAAGGCAAGCTATGTGAACGCCATTGCTAGTGAGAAGGCAAACAACTTGCATTTTTCCCTTGTGCAGGAGAACACGTTGATGGCTATGTGCATATTGTACAATGACATATCTCACCATTTCCGATGTGCTTGGAACCTGCCTTAGTTTTAATCTCCTTTATCTGTATTGTGAGCAGCTTGCATTGCCCTAAATACACTCGAATGAACTTGCCAACACATACTGCAAGTAAAATACCTATTAATGCATGTGACTAACAATCTCTAAAGCCAGTGGCAATGCCACACTGTACATCTGCAACTTTCAGAAGAGCACGAAATTCTAAAAATATTGTAATTTTATAATCCCACATCTTGAGACACTTCATTCAAGCATCACTAAAATTGCTCTTCTCATAAACATCTTTAGGATCGCCTAAGATGCGGTAATAAGGCACATTCCTTTGATCAGACAAAACTGGCAGGCATGCTGTGTATATAACATTGGCGCCATGAACAACACCTGAACTGTATAAGCTTTGTGTGCATATAAATGTCAAGTACAATGCCAGGACTTGTGAGGACTTGGATACCCCATGAGAATGGTACTATTTGGACAAGCCACAGGAAATCAGGTAGTACATACATCAAATGACTCTACAGCAAATGCTATACCATTATTGCACGATGTAGTGGTGAAATTTTGGTGTCTTATCCGCAGGTATACCTCATTCATTACTCTATTTGAAACAGAAAAAATTTTTTTCTTCATCCATAAGAACATTTTCTGCAAGTAATGGGCCACGTTTTTGTTTACATGAGAAAGCAATGTTGTACTATCATTATCTGCACCAAGCCCGCTTTTGCAAAGTAAGCACAGTAGGTAATGCAATACAATTTAGTTCAATTGAGCTTCCTTTAATTCATTATAGTTTAATCTAAGCCAAACAACTTAGTCTGTAGCTACAGGGATCCTACAGCCAAAAATTTTTATAACGGCTAAAAAAAACCAAGTCAAAGCCAATGTCATCAAAGGCCAGCTGCAACAAAATTTCACTTTGGCTACATTGGTTACAAGCGAGTGGTACATTCTACTGAAGCAATTTTGGCAAAGCTGCAGTACTGGCAATTGCCCAATTTTCTTATTAGCAACTTGTAAATAGCACCCAAGCAGACCTCGCATGCGCCTGGTGGTTAGCAGGTACGACACAGATCACAGAACATGGCCTCAGAGATTTTCAAAATGCTGCTGGCGTCACCCATTCTTGGTGGACATGCCAAGGATCCACTCTGGTTCTCAACAAAGCGATATTGTGTCACTTCTGGTGAGTGGTAATGGCTAATGGTGGCATTGTTTCTTTATTTTTGAGGATATCAAGAACGCCATATTTTTGCTAGCCTTCTGCGATGCATCCACTCGTATTTCAAACATAAAATTTTGCACACTGCCTGAAACAAGGATTTTTATGAGGTCCCAATTTTTTTGGAGTTAGCCTTCAAACTTATGCCAAAAAAGTTTCAAGAAATCAATACACAACAGCCATCGTGTGCATGACCAATGACAGAACTAAACACTTCAAACCTCAAAGGAGCTTCTGTAACTTTGTATGGCAAAACGGTAATGTACAAATGGTTGTGTCTTGATGTGCAGACAAAATAGGCTCCATTTAAAAAAAAACGCATTCGTAACACACACATACACACACAAAAAAAAGTAAAAGGCGCTTCCATATATTGCAGTGACAAAAGCTTATCAAGGAAGCTCAAAAATTTCTAGTTAAAGTTAGCCACAGAAAGTTTCCGAAAGGAAGGCAATTGAAAACAAGCCTCTTGCGAAATCAGCAACGTAATATCTTCAGTGTCAAGGTAGGTTAGATGCGAAGTGCCATGAAGCAATAACTGTGCCGATTCACTTCTGACAAATGCCAAAACCTCAACAATGTCCAACGACCCAACAAAAAACAAAAAATTCTTGAAATACTGACATTCACGGGCACTGATGCTGTGCCAAGGGCACACAATGAGTAGCCACTTGGTTAAAACATGTTGGTGGGCTAGCTGGTTTGAATCCATGATGGAATGTGTAAGCACAACTGAATGAGGATGTAGAAAGAAATATACACACACTGAGACAGCGCTATCTCTATGTGTGTTTCCTTCTACATCGACGTTCAGTCGTGCTTACACATTTAATCATGAGTAGCCACAGTTTATTGCTGCAGAAACGGAAGCCATTTGGACCAGTTGTAGCATTTCCTACAGCCCAGCCAAATGTGGAAACATGAGAACTGAGCTTTGCACCTGTTCAGCTCAGAACGCCAAGGTGTGAAATTTGTCAGGTACAACATCTCAACATATCTGCACAGCAAGCAATGCAAGTGTGCTGTAACATATTAAGCTCTAAACAGTCTAATACACAAAACTACCAACACTAGAAACATGTATGTGTGAAAACATTAGCAAACAATGTGCATCAATCAAACACTTTTGAGTGATTATAAACAAAAACAAGCCATAGGTTTCATTACAGCTCTAAGTACAAATTTAACAAAGTTACATATTCCCCCTCAAAGTCAATTTTACATTTTACAAGGGCCGAATGTTCACAAATAGTGGCAACTGGTCAAATATGGTTACTTATTAAACGGTCAAACATCAGCCGTGGAGTCCCACAAGATAAGCAATAGATTGCTAGCTGCTGAAGCCAGGTGTGGACATATCTTCGGCAATAAAGACCTTGCGTAGTTGTTAAATGAAGGCTTTCCCTATTTTCACATGTGCGCACTCACAAGAACAACAACAAAAGAAGGGTGTCTTCTCAATATAAATACAAACAAAACGCACGCTGCACACACACATCGTAGACGAATTCACACAGACGTAGCACAAAGAAAAGGCATCACCAATAACACTTCGAACAAAACACATTGTTCACGAAATGCTGGAATGAGCAGATTTTTGTGCGCTTGCCTCTCAAAAGGAGGCTGATCACTGTTCAGTGTCGTTTTTCACCCATCAGTGTGGGAATGGCGCCACTCTTAGTGTTGACAAAGCACAGTTCAATGACCAAGTAAATGACCGAGAAAATGTCCACAAGAATGTTCTAGAAGAATGTTTTGCAACAACGGCCCTAAATTGCGGCATGCAAGCAAGCGTCCCATACTAATGAAAAGCCTCAGCAGGCATGTCTGTGGCATGCAGCAAATGGCAGCAAATGCATGATAAAATTCACACCAACCACAACATAAACATGTTAGTGTGCCAGTCACCCTGAAGCAACCAAACGTTACAATGCACCCAAAGTGCTGTGACAGGACTGGTGTCAGATAAGCTGCATGGAGACTTTTCTTTAATTACCTTAAACAGAGGGAGAGATAAAGCAAGCCTCCTCACTGCATTAGATTTTAGACTGGTTTTCTGCAAAGTGTGCACTAAAGTTTTGACTATACATTGCAAACTTCAGTGCCATTTCCACTGCCTACCTTCAGCACCTGAAGGTAAGCAGTGGAACGGCCCTAAATTGTAGCATGCAAGCAGGCATCCCATACTCCTGAAAAGCATCAGCAGGCATGTTTGTGGCACGCGGCAAATTATCAACTATGTATCTCAGTGTGGTCTCATAAAAGTGTGAGCTCACCACTCGGCGACGATACAAATCTTACAAAAGCTATGAAGTAGCTGATGAAATGTATTCAATAAAACAAGAATGACTAAAGCTGGCCTGGCATAACCACCTTGCACTCAGATACAATAGAGTATGCTATTCTATACTACAATTGTAAAAACAAATATGTGCAAAAGAATTTCAGTTGGTTTGAGCTAATGCAAATTGCCTCATGCTCCCTATTTTTAACATCCACTTTGAAGAACTTGCAGAATTTGTATAGATGAAAGTATGAGATGAATATCTTGATGGTGCTGAATCGTTTCTCCTATGTAAGATGAGCAGGTGCTTGTATGCCAGTAATATGGGGAAGTGAGAAAAACCTAAACATTATCATAACCACTGCCAAGCTCTATACAATGTACGAGATCAGGACTGCCCAGGAAATGTGTTGGGAGCTGCCATATGACAGCAGCGAACGTGTACTGCACTCCTCGGTGATTATGAGCTTTCAACCTTCGTTTCCTGCTACTAGTGAACCTAGGACTTAAATAAAACTCTCATGCTATAGTGTATATAACTACTTAAAGGAATTCTTGTGCGCACCAGATGTATTTGTGCTGACGTGTTCCCACAATACAAGTGGAGTTGGAGTAAAGAAGAAAAGTTGATGATGCATTCAAAAGCATGGACAAATGCAAAAGACAAGGAATAACCTAGTATACGAAAAATCTCTACGGAAGCGGAGAAACAAAAACTAAATAGAAAACTGTACAAGAGCGTTGCAACAAGCCCGACTCATTCATAATAAAACAAAAAAAAGCACGCCTCACATTATGCTTTCATGCAAAACAGTATATGCTCTCCAAAAGTTAAAAATACCTATACAAATAGGACAACGCAGGCATCCCCATCGAAGCTAGAAGGAAGAACAGACAGACTTCCAGCATGCTCCAATATGGTTTAAAAACACCTAGAATAGTTGCAGGTATGAGTCAGACTCGATAGTTGGGGGCATCATAAATAAGCTTGGATTCATGCTGCTACTATCTCATGGCCAAAGCTAAATAACACTTTGAAACAAAAAGTTTGCAAGGACTTGTTTGTACTCGTGTAAACAGGAGAACCCTTACATGGTGTACGACGACTTGCTGTAGGTTAGTTGCCAGATCCTGCACTCTGAACTTCACTCCTTAATGCCACCTACAGTCTTCTCTAACGAGACGGATGTGCAAGTAAAAACTGCCTCGTACATTTTTGTGGCATGCACAAATGCATTTTTGGGGCAGTTAATACCAGCCTCTTCATGCAAAGCGGCACCAATATACCAGTAATGCTACAGTAACAGGCACTACCATTTGAAAGCAAACACAGCAGACGTACTGTTCTCCAGGGCTACCACAAGCAAAAGCACCATGACCAATGCTTCACAAAAGCCGATGCAACAAAGCTGCTGATAAAAGAGGGTGCGCTAGATTATACTTTGTCAAGTGAGTATATGAAACAAAAGCTTGGCTGTTGGAAACACAGCCGGTACTCGGACACCAGGAAGGCCTCCTGACATTACCTCTTGCTGCACTTGCATAGGTTTGCCTCAAAGCAGACAGCATTCAGGAACAGTCGCGAATTTACAGAGTTGGGTGTAAACACACCCCCGCTCATCGCACACTGGTTTCTCGACACAGCAGAAAGGTGACCAACCAACACACCCGGTCAAATGGCACAGGCATGTTGTGAGTATAACCATCTATTTCATGGTTAGCCTTAGCTACGCTGAAAGCTTGCTGTTTGGTCTGTTGATGTGGCACCTTTTAACAAATGACTCCAGTGTGCAAACTTACGACATAACTTTTGCCTCGACAAAAGAATACTTGTAACCGGCAAACTCAATGCCACACCACTGTCTGGCGTGGAGGCCAGCTTTTCATGCAAGCACAGTAGTCCAACAACTTGGGAACGATCTATGCAATATCACAATGATGAACCACGAGCGTGTGTGCTTTGCTTGAAAAAATTATGCCAGCAGTGGTTAAACACTGTCCTATTTGCACATCCTTACCTCTCAAGCTCCTTTGCCCACAAACCTCATGAGAGGGCTCGTGACCCCGAATTCAAAATCGCGTTGCAAGGCATAGTGCAATTGATACCGCTGCATGAAACATGCGGCGCACTGCGTGAAAAGTGTCTCCGAAGCTATGCAAACATCATGGCCTTCAGCCGGTGCTGTGCTTGCTCGTCTCGAAACATCCTTTCCGGAAGAATGGTGCAAACTCCCACATGTGCTGTTTGCAGAGGCCCTGCACTGTTCGGTGCAGGGGACAGGACAGGTCACGACGGCACTTGTTGATGAGCTCAATCAGGTAAACCTCCAGCAGCTTGCGCCGTTCTTCCACCAGTCGCTGTGACTTGTTCCCAAAGAGCAGCTTTGGGGGGAAGTATGGCAGCATCACCTGCCACCGAATTAGAACAAAGAGACAATTTAAAACCTAAAACATCAAGGGGAATTGCACTGGATTACTTGGAGGAGGCCACAGCAAAGAAACATCTTGTTTTCCACTAGTTGATATGAAATCACAATTACATTATAAGGTTTAACATCCCAAACCAACCCATGGACTATGAGGGCTCTGGTTTAATTTCAACCACCTGGGACTCTTTAATGGGCATTTAAATTTAAATACATTATGTTCTGGATTATAGTTCACCGGCTATACAAGTTTGAAAGTTGAAATTTCTCGAGGTGTGGACTATACATGATTCTATTTCTTAATATTGGAGGCCCATTTGAACATAACAAAGCCAGACTGCCCCCGTGAACGTTTCCCATGCTAAATCACATAGCAAAGTTAGCTCCGCCATGGTCGTCGCTGCACACAAGCAATATTTCCAGCTCAATGAGGCAGCTTGGGATATTGTTAAGAGTATGATGAAATGCCACAACATATGAAACACCATGAAAATATGCAAGTAAATATTCAATATGCTTCCCGGAGTTGTTCAAGCTCAGTGTAGTAGACCGTGCACAAGGATCTAACCATTCCGAAGGCGATAAAGACATTAGGAGCCGCTTGTTGAATCCAACATGCTTGACTTGTTTTGTTCTGGTAGACACGATGAGAGTGATTTTGACCTCTTTTAGTACCGAGTCCGCTATACAGTCCAATAAAGGATTCAGGCTTTTACCGGTGGACAACGACATGTTTACTTACCTACCTTTTACTGCTTGCAGACAAGCTAAAACGCCTAAGTTCTCCCAAAGTTCGACCCTGTGGACTATACAGCAGGCACAGACTATCTAAGAAAAACTTTTTATCTTAAGTGCAAATTGGCCCCTGCGGACTATACACCGAGTGCAGACCATAGTCCGGAAAATGTGCTACACGAGTGTTCTTGCACTCTGCCTTCGTTGGAATTCAGCCACCATGGCTAGGAATTGAACCCATGACTTCAAGCTCAGTAGCAGCATACAATAGCCGCTGGGACATCTGAGCTAGTCAGTATGATATGGATGTGAATTTTTCAGTGTTTGTTTTGTATCAACCTTTCCTAGGTGGATTTTCAATGGCAAGGTTTAGAATGCATAACCTGAACACGCAATAAGACACCGTTTGAGTGTGAAGGCGTCTGCTGCGATTTGGAGCAGAGCATCTCTGCCTTCCTCTGGCAGATTTGTATTGGTGAAATTGAAGTGCAATGCAAGCACTCAATCGGACTGTGCTCTGATGTCACAAATCTAATGAATACAGGTAGTTCCTTCAGGGTAACCAGTGGCATTCAGCATAAGCAAGAGGAATGGCAGTGATGCCTCCATGGAGCTGAATATGAACAATATAAGACATGTTCCATTGGCTGTGCTCCTTGTTAATGAGGTGCCACTTTTTCGTGGATCAGTAGCTTCAACCTCATCTTAGCATTTACACATTCCTACCCTGGCTTCTTGGCCTTGAGGTAATAACCTTGCTAGCTCAGGTCAACTGCTATGCGCATCTTCTTGAATCTTGATCATACTGCCCCACAATGCCATGTCGAACCAATCAGCATACCAAGAGGTATTCAGCAACGAACTGAGGTTATCAGACTTTGGTACTAAACGGTGCAACCGCAGGAGAGGGAGAGAGAAAAAAATTTTGTGAAATGTCTTTGCTGGGGTCAACCACAGGAGGAGTACAGAGATGAGAGGCTCATAATGACGACTTCCAATGACGATTTATTTGGAAAAACAGCCCACTTCTAAATGCCAGTTGTATGTCAATATCCAAAGCTTGCACAAGAATGCAGCCTTTTTGTTTCATGAGTGCCAAGTCAGTAATTGGCTAACACTTTAAGCAATGTATTATTTATGAGATTGGAATCTAGCAATTTCCACTGAATTTGGTTTTTGAATAGTACACTGGCAGTAAATTTTACGAAGTTACAGGGCATGCAGTGGCACTGAATGAAAGGTTAAATGAATAAGTGCAGATTTCTTGCGTGGCTAATTACAAGGGGCCTCGAAAAAAATACAAAAGTTACATTCCCACAAAATTCCAGCCACTTATATAGTATTTATCAATGATGGGTGGCTTGCTTAACATACTAGTACTAAGCACAAGTGTGAAAGACAACTGAGCAGGTGCTCCCCTCGTACTACACTAATCAGTGCACATTGTCAAAAACCAATGGCACTGAAGTTGCTGTGAAGAGAAGAACCACGGCCTTCTTTCTCATGAGGTCTCACCTTCTGTCCATACTTTAACTTCATGTAGTCATGGAGCTCTCGAAACCGCTTGTATCGCCGATACAAGGTCCAGCTGTCATCCATGACTACCACCTGGAAAAGAAACACAAGCACACAGTTACAGAAAAAAAAGTCAGACGATAAAGTTTTATGTCTCTCAGCTTTTACGTCTAAGATTCTATAGCAAGGAAAGGGGGGTAGGGGGGGGATTGCCCCAGATTAGTTTTGACCCCCAGGTCTCTTTAAACAATCACCAAAAACTTGACATACGAAGATTTCTGCACTTCAGCCTGTCATAATGCAGCCCCTGAGAGTTAGACAAAAGGCTCTTGCTGAAATTAATTTCCATCTCCTTAACGTTTAAGATGCTGTATAAAGCCATGAGAACATGAAAAGACTGAATAGGAAACGTGACAGAATCTTCCCTGAAACATTTAACAGCAATGCAAAGACTGATAAAAGTTAAAGTGAGGGTGCTTGACCAAGGACAGACAGGGTAAAATGAATGTGTGCCAGCAGGCATGTGTATGCATCTGAAACAAGCACCACACTAATGTACCAGCTGCTTCAAGTGGGAAGAGCCGAAGTTATTTTTGAAGAGCAATTTTTACCTTGACTTCGTATTCAATGTGAGCATTGGATCCACTTCCTCGCAACGTGTAGGATGGAATGGATATCCTGATGGGGCACTCCTCTGTGCCTCGCTCGAATGACAGGTAGGGGTGCGTTGGGAGAATGGGCTGCAAGGAGGCCGACAAGGTTGCCAGATGCTATAAGCCTAAACTTGTTTCAGCCTAATAGACTCTTAAGGGCAATTTCATAACACCACTGTTGCAACCTCTGGCTTACTTTGATATTTAGCATAATTTTTACAGGGATTAGTGCTAAATGAAGGGGGCAAGTGAGCCATACAAGCGTACACAGAGTGCACTCAGTGCACAAGTAGTCAGCACTTGTGTGTTACCTTTATCTTGTGTCCTTGTTTGGTGCAAGAAAGCTGCAGTATCATAATGATCAATGTACAATTCTGATTTGTCCTGTAGCACTGTTTCCTGTACACAGGATACTCAACCAACTCACTCAAATTGACTTTAGTGTTGATATCAAGGAACTGTGCTGTGAAGAGACATGAGCAAAGACCGTACGCAACTGCGGCAAAAATGTATCACTTTGTGCATTTCCCTCTGCCTGATAATTTTTTGTTCAATTACTAGAATTACTTACAGAATTCATGCTACGCCAGATCGCATGTTGCAATCTAACAGGCAACTAGCCCGGGGCACTTTTCTAATGTGCATGTTCAAACACTTTGTCCATTCAGCATCTACATAATTTGCAAAAGTACAAAAAGGTTGAACAACATCTGTGCTTCGAGAAATATCTACCCTTGTGACTTTTCGCTGACCCCATGGCAACTATACAGATACTTCTCATAAGAAAACAGGAAATATTTCTATCCATGCATTGATAATCAACAACAACAGTTCCACGTTACCTCTAACAAAGAGTGCACAAGACATGGCCCAAACTTTTGAAGCCACATGGAAAAGAGTGCAAAGAACTTGCATTGGAAGTGATTGTTGAACAATTTGAAATTAAGGCAGAAAGTGCACTCAAATCGGGGATACCTGTTACCTGCTCCCTCAACAAAGAAAAAGCATGCATAAACACATACACACACACAAAACTCACCAAAGATCGAGATGTGATGTTTTGTCTTCTTCCAGGAAGAGTGGAAGAATTGCTGTTAGTGAAAAGCAAACACCAATTATCAATCAAGAAAAATTCGAATAAGCACATAAACCATTATTCTGTGTTTTGCGATATCAAATCACTTAAAATCCAATGTTATCCGCTACCGAGTCTAGTTGAAAAGTAATTATGCAGCAGGACTACAATGGTATTGCATTCATAAAACAGGTACAGTAGACTTCTGCTGATTTCAGCCCGGTTAATTCAGTTTTTTGGTTAATAGTCCTGACCGAAGGTCACAGCCAGTGCTCATGCATTTATTTAGGCACAAACTTGTTATTTCAATCCTAAAATTGGCCTTTGCCAGATAATTCCAACTTGACCACTCAGCACGCATGCACCTGACCTCTATGGTGACCCCAACAGTGGCAGCGTCTGTCTCGGTGGAGATTAGGGAACAGTGAATGCATTGAACACGTCATCTACAATCATATGCCCATGTTGAGCCTGCTCTAGGAGGACTTTCGAACAGTAACTGTAGCTCACAGTGTCCGATTGCTGCTTTCACCTGATTTTAATGTACACTACTTTTCCAAGAAAACTGGGCCAAAAGTCGCCTGCGTGGTGCAGTTGGACACAAAACCAACAAAACCACCGTTACAATGTTCACAAGCTTCACTGCATCACACGGATGTATTGCGGCGAAACTTGCGAACAAACAGCGCGGCAAAGCTGATTTTAGTAAAGCGGTCACCAGTGCGCAACAAATTAGACCCAAGCCCGTTTTTCTTACTAAAGAACGGATGCAGATTAGGTTTATACCCTGTTTGGGAGCTTTAATGTCATTTCTGTGTTAGTTTTCTGCTTTGGACAAAGAAAAAGTGTGTGAACATTTTATTCTGTGGCATGTTAGAATAGGGTAAATACTGCCAAATGAGTCAGCGGCATGTTTCAGTGCTTCTTTTGAGTCTTGTTTAATTCAACCTGCCAGATAATTCAATAAATTTCATCAGTCCAGTCAGGGTCAAATTAACAGAAGTAGACTGTATTGCCACCTCAAACCCCCTCTAAGCTCTCATTACAATAAGCTCACTCTCTGAGATCATTTACTGCACATTTGTATGGAGCCCCATCAACTTTTGTGGAAACAAGACATGCTTCAATCCTTCTATCCTATAATGGAAAGTCTGTTTAGTCTACCAAGTGGCTGCTAGTGTAAGGTTTCTTTCATGCAGTGACAAATTTTGCTTCTGACAAAAACCAATGAATATGTGCAACAGTTTAACCTCTGTAAGTAAGTAATAAAAAAAAGCTTTTGTTATATATGTAGACATTCATTATGAGTGTACACATTGATACTGAATAAACAAGGAGAGAGAGAGAGAGAGAGAGAGAGAGAGAGAGAGAGAGAGAGAGAGAGGTATTTATTAGGAGAGAAAAGATGGGACATTGGCCTGAATCAATGTTCTGACCTGTTACTCGGCAGGATAAACAAGAAGAAATCACAATTAAGTTTATGCTAAAGAAAAGAAAGTGTTACACCTAAGAATTTGCCAGTGGCTTGTCATGCTGATGCATGGAACACAAATGTGAATAATGCTCAATTAAAAATGCACTTCGCATAGCCATAAACATGCAACCATGTAGTTGGTGTCACCACACAGGATCAGAGCACTGGCTTGATGACCACGAACCAGCCAACCAAAGACACAAGCCAAAACAGGCACACAGTTCCGAATGTTTCATTTTAACTTGCTTTTGCTGAACATATGGCATTTTTCCATGAGAACACACTTCCAGCTACGAGTGACCAAAGATTTCTTTCGCTGCAACCAATACTGCTTCAGATCTAGCTTTTTTGGTTTTATTATAGCAGTCAAAACAGCAAGATATAGCATGACCAACAGAATTTTATATTCACTTTGTTACACCAGATAACTCCCTATACCCATGTTCGTTGTATCAGGTCTGACAGTACATGCATGGCAAAACAATGGCAACCTCTGAAAATGAAAGGACCAGGACATACCCATCACAGGGCAGTGGATGCAGGCCCGAGTTATGTCTCTTCAGGTCTTCTGCCTTTTCCTTAATGAGCTCCAGTAATCTGAAAGAGAGTGTGGTCTCCATAAGTGGCATGTAGTATGTTTTAGGAACTGTGCATTGCATTGTTTTTTGTATGCGACACAAAATAATTATTTGGGAGGCACAAAGCTAGTTTGACCAAGGATGTGTAATTATGTGTACTAAGTTGGCACTACAAATGAATATCTTCTGAAAAAAAAAGAAAAAAAAGAACAGCACCCAGCCGATGACTGGAATTTACTTTTTCAAGAGCTTCCACCTAGTGGAATCCCGCAGAAATGACTTGGCAACTAAAATTTATGTGTACCAGGTACCCAATATGTGCACACAGAATTTTTTTGTCACCAACTTCCATCATTAACTACGACAACTATGTCTTGCCATCAGCTGCTGATCTCACATGTTTGATGGCTGACTACATCTCTCTGCGACATCCATTCAAGTGCCCATAAATGAAGTGATAACAGCGATGATATCGGGATCCCATTCACTCACTCCTCCCGATGCTTGAATTCCATCTCCCTGAGCTGCTTCAGGCAGACATTGTCAGCTTCTCCCCGCTCAGAATCAAAGGCTTTCCGTCGTTCCTCAAGCTCCTTCTCAATGACCAAGTACTTTTCCTCGAGACCAGATAGATCCTGAAACAATAATAATAATAATAAAAAATATAGTTAACATCAACTCCAACTTTATTTGATTTGATTGCTCCCAAGTGCCAGTCCTGGTTGGCAATATTATTTTTTTCCCCGTGTGCCTCACGGCCATGATGTAGCTTTGGTACACAAAATTTGCATGTTATTATTATTACATGGTGGCTCACAATTAACATGAGAAGCACCTCATATTTGCGTCTCATCCTAGATGCACAATCTAAAATTCCTTTTCTTTTTGAAGCCACAGATGGTCAATGACAACAGCAGCAGGACCTCACGTGCCCAGCCTTACTCACCCAGCTACTGTGATGCAATTTGTTGGATATGGGAGAAGACGTCAGAGGTCCGAGGTTGTCGGAGCACGACAGAAGATAGCTTTCGTTGTGTGCAGGGGATGACAGCTGGCTGCCATTGCCAAGAGCGTCGATCAGCGGGTCGTTACCATTGCTGAACTTGGACAGCTCTTCTTCAACTCTGCAACAGTGCATTTCTCATCTACATACATGGCCAGTTAAATGGTTCACGAGGTACAAGCAGCCATGTGGATGAAAAAAACAGTAAGTTACAACAACAATGCTTTGGGCAACCCTTAGAGCTGCTGCTGTAATTTTGCGCATGTAACAGACACTGAGAGCTCAAGGGAAAAAAAAATTGACACAAACTTTGACACCTCTGATATGCTCAAGTCATTACTGTGCAAAGCAAACTAGGTATAATAGCTTATATAAACTAGGTATAATAGTTTTTCATTGCAATGCAGGTGAAATGCACATCCTCACTGCTACTCCGAGTGGCCATGTTTCGCTTACATGAGGTTTATACTTTAATTTTTGAAAAGATGTAAAAATTGTTCTGCTCTTTAACTGTATAATTATATGTGCAGATCTCTTTTTTTTTCTTTAGTGAGGGTTGTAAATGGCATGTGAACTATGCATAGCAATGTGAAGATACCCATTATTTTTCTTCTTTGTGTGTCTTGCATGTTGTCCTCTTTAGATTGAAAAGTAACATCACACAAATATATGTACAGGCCAAACTCGTGAGTGAGAATTCCTAGCCTCGAGTACAACCCTGTAATCATGACAGCTTTACAACTATTGTATGCAAGTTACTTATTTTATTTGTTACTATCAGTCTGATTGACAGAATTTAGGCAGGAGTGGGTATTACAGAGCAAAGTTGAGTTGTACACTTCCAAGAGAGGAAAAAGATATTCAAGGTTCAGCACCATCAGTAAATGTTGTGGAAATTCTAACAAGGTAGGCTCAGTGAAAAACCAGTATGAGATCAATAGGGTCACAAGGTTGAAAGTTCTAAAATTTATTGAAAGAAATAAGCACATCATCTTCCGGCATTGCAACTCAAAACATGAACAAAATTAAAAACCAATACAAGACAACGCCATTGTGTCACAACTCTTTCAATCTTTCCCCTGTGCTGATGGAGTTGCTTTAATATCGGTGTTACATGCGTTGTGGAAATATACAGGCAAAATTTACATTGCACGCCACACTGCACTCACAAGAATATCTTGAAATTTATGCAGCAGGCCAGCGCTGACCATAAAACAGCGACTATCATCATCAGCCTATTTTTATGTGCACTGCGGGATGAAGGCCTCTTCCCAGCATCTCCAATTACCCAATCGCGCCAGCTGGTTGCATCTTAAGTCTGCATATTCCCCAATTTCATCACACCACCTAACCCAGCCATCCCCGACTGCACTTCCCTTCCCTTGGCACCCATTCTCTATTTATCATTACATGGCTTACCTAATGCCACTTCTTCCTTTTTATCCCAACTAGAATATTGACAACACCTGTTTGCTCTTCAAGTCATTATGCGTAAGTGATGAAAGCTCAGTGACTGACCGCTGTCGCTTGTTCTTCAACGTGCTCAGTATGTCTTCTTCCTGCTGTGCCAGAAATGCCATCTTGTCATCCAGGCTGTTCAGCGATGTCTTGAGCTCTTTCTGTTCCGTGTCAGCATCCACTTTGCGATCTTGCACCTACATATTACCGAGTTGTTGACGTATTTGTGAAAACTTTCAATTCACTTTGTTGGAGGCTTATGGAGCATGGCCAATCATATAAAATAACTAAGAACAAGAATAAAAAGAATATGCATTTTACATCATAAAGTGTGAAAATGGAACCCAAGAACAGAGACACACAAGAACACACACACACTTCCAAACAGGTGTTTTTTAGAATCAGGTGTTTTTGAAGGTTAAACAGTGCAAGAAACAAAGACAGACAGAAGGAATGTACACACACCCCAGAGTGCTGCGGTGAGATCGCACAAGGACCTCGTTTTTTGTGCCCTCATGATTAGCCGGCGCTGTGCTTTCGTCAGAGGTCATCAACATGGCAAGGCAGGAGTTGCCAATTGAACAACGCCTACTCAGTGACGTAGGAGGCAAAGCAAACATTCAGAAAGCGATGCTTGCTTGATTTCGCCCCTGTGGTGTGTGTTTATTCTTATTGTCTTTCCTGCACTATTTTGCCCTTAAAAGTCACATTGAGCCAACCAGCCCAGCCATCGCATGCTTGCTTTTTAAGAAATCAAAAAGACACACTTTCAAGACAGAGAACAGCACTGGTGCTCACAAAAAACCAACACGTTTTGGAAGCAGTAAGGAAACAGTTCATGGTTTGCAAATGCAAAGCAAAAATGCCTCCAAGGGTTTAACCCCTTAACTACCCATGACGAGGTAACTTGTGAATGTTCCGCAATTTTTTCACATAAGTATATGTGCTGTTTATTGCAATTCTGACAAATAAATAATACATACTGGCTTTTGCTTTTTTCTTCAACAAGATCAGTAAAAATACAGCGAGCATTCCTGGTATCAAAATTTCTGGAAAAAATTAGCATAGAACATACAGGTCTAAAATTAATTCCACACTTTTAAGAATAGTTTGAAATTTGTCATGGCAGTTAAGGGTTTAAAAACTAAACTCAGCTGGCTTTTTCTTTAAGAGAGGTAAAGAACTTGTCATATAAGCCTTTCAAGCAACCTATTCTTGTTCTTTGTTAGGTTAAAAGATGTGTCACTAATACAATTTCGGCCCCACTGCCAGATGATATAAGCGCTGGCAATGTCTTGTCTGCATCATTTTCTTGCACTTTCTGAATTACTTAAAGGGGCCCTGCAACACTTTCTGAGCACGGTAAATAAATTATAATAGATGCGAGACAATGCTTCCGTGAACAACTGAGCCCGATATTACTAATTTTTACGCAGCAGGGAACGTAGAATGTTGCTGTAAAGATTGATCATGCTTTCCTAGAGCTTTGTCAAACCCCCGCCATTGAAACTGCACATGACAATGCCATGAAGTCCTCATGAAACTATTTGCTAGATGTGCAAAAACGTCTTGAGCAATACTAGCTCTACCAAGGCCACAAAAGTGTCTGCAATGGTAACAATGTTTGTGATATCCTACGTATTCAAAAATTGTGAAATACCACTGTGCTTGAAGTGTCGACATAAGAATTCAGTTGTGTTTTTGGTAGAGGTGTGCGAATATTTGAAATATCAGGTATTATATTTTTAATATTTACATTCGAGTCGAAAACTTTTGAATATTCAACTGGATATGAATATTTGAAACATATAGAATATACTGCTGGCTGTGCGGCAGCAAACATGGTTCTTAGCGTTTATTTCTGCCTAATCTAAGAAAGTGTGTCTGATCTTGTGCTGAATTTCGCAATAATTTCATGCTGCTGGCAAAATTTTGCTTGTAAAACACGCTTACCCCTAATGCCTAAGCTTTGCAGAAGAGCCAGCCTCTCAGCAACAAGGGGGCACGGGTTTGTGAACAGCGAGGGTGCACTCTTTTGCAGGTTCCACCCCGAATCCTGAGCTTATTGCTTGACGGAAAATGTGATGAGTGACGACTGGTACAGGGTCAATGCCTCCGAGTTTACGGGAAATTGATGAGGTATAATAAGGCACAGGTTGGCAAGAACAGACTAGCAGAAATTTGTCAATTTTCCAAACCTAACATGAGTCAAATATACAATCTTCTAGTATACCGGCTTACAAGTTTAACTTTTTTACTAATAACAATGTAATTGCAATGTTCCAACATGTTAAAATAAACCAACTTGCTAATAAATGCATGTGCATATCATTATTCCATATTTGATACGATATTCGATGCTAAGTATTCGTATTCAATTCGTATTAGAAAATTTTGATATTCGCACACCCCTAGTCTCCGGTAATCGGTGGCCGTCGTCTGCTTGAGTTTTGCCGGTGCCTCTGCAGCGCAATATCATGGCATTGCTGAACTTTTGCTGACGACTACCATATAAACTCTATGTCAACTTAACCGCAAGCTGAGGGACAGCCTCTGAGCTTGGCATGCCAAAACCAAAAGTAAAGGCGTCTACGTGCACGCCCAAAACTAATTTTAACCTACGTGACACCATGACGTTCAGTGGGCAGAGTGCTACAGGCACCACCCTCCCCCGACATAGCCTCCACAGTATAAGTCGTTGCAGAAGGAGTGGAAGCAGCACAGAGGGGATAAAGAGCGATCTATGTTCGCTAATACCTCCGCCTCTACTGAACACATTCAAATACTTTTTGCTGCAAAATATAGTTGTGTTTCTGGTAGAGGTGTGCGAATATTTGAAAATTTCGAATATTATCAGGTATTATATTTTTAATATTTGCATTTGAGTTGAAAACTTTCGAATATTCGACTCGATCTATGTTCTATAGCCTCCACAGTACATGTCGTTGAAGAAGGAGTGGAAGCACCGCAGAGGGGATAAAGAGCGATCTAAGTTTGCTAATACCTCCACCTCTACGGAATGCATTCAAATACTTTTTGCTGCAAAATATTACTAACATTTTTAATTAGCGTGAAGTGCTTTTTCACAACTTTGATAAAAAGCGTTTCAGGGTCCCGTTAATTACAACAAAGCAAAATGCCCAATGGCATAGATTTCAAAGCACCTTCATGCTTATAGCTATTTTTTGACGCTACATCTTCACAAAAGTTACTAGCTTGAGTTCCCCGTTTATTTTTCAATGTAGTATTTTATCCTTAATGATAGGCAACTACTGGTGGCACCATGATGATGCCAGAATCTATAATGTAGGTGCCACATGAAGTTGAAAAATATTTTCCAACTGTCTTTTGTGTTTTATATTTCTTCTTCCTTGCAAAGCCCCTACTCATGGTATGACTGACTTGTCCACAAAGCCTAGATACTGGACAAAAACCATTCAAAGACGACTGTCCGAGCCAAGCAATAGCTTCCCCGTAGATCTGCTAAATATTCTGATGGGGACAGTTATTGGATTACTCCATTAGTTAACGCCAGGGAGCATGTTGGTGGTGTGATGTTGCAATGCCTCAAGGATCAGCCCACTTTACAAGCCACATCAAAATCCTTGCAAAGAAGCCTATCGTGCAGTGTTATCAGGATCGGTCTACCAAGTCACCACCTTTGATTACAATGCTTCCAGGGCCTGTTAAGTTTACTGGGCCAGACAGCTATCCCCACAAAACAGGTGTGAAGAGCCAAAGAAAGCTTTGCTTTACATGTAACCTACTTGTTCCACAAAATGTGGATCCTGACTCAGCTTATATACAGCACAACCCTTTCGATGGATTCCGAGTTATAGCACCTTTCTTTCTTCCGCTTTACAATCATTGAATAGAATGCACTACTTAAGTATGTTTTTTCAAGATAATGTGAAAGTGGTTTTGAATCTGTACTGCAGTCACTCTTGTAGTGGCAGTTATGATGTCATGATCTAGTCATTCACTGAGTCATTCATTTTTGTCATGTATGTCATACCCTGCTGGTTATGGCATCTCAAATATATTAGCTGTCGTTACTTGTACTTATAAATGTTTCCGTTAACAGTGGGAATTTGATGTGGTGCTTTGTTTTCTTTTACACTCTTGTTCACCTGTAAATAAATAAATAAATAAATAAATAAATAAATAAAAACAAGTCTTTCCCAACTGCTACATCGCATTTGCATGATTCCAGTGCGAAGACAATATGATCCTGGGTTCCTTGGTATTGTGCTCTATCAGCTCTTAACATGCGTCTTTTTATGTTCCCGTGCATATTGTGTCAATGAGGGTTCTATTGCAGGAAGGCTGCAAACAGTGCTACATAGCCATTATCCTCCTTGAATGCATATAACTGTAAGAGCAAGTAATAACCTTCTGGAGCTGCTGTTCCAGGTTTTCTTTCTCGGTGAGAACGCCTGTGAGTTTGCTGTCACACTGGTTCACAGAACTCTCTATGTCGGCGACGTCTTGTTCCTTTTCTGATATGCAACCTAGAAAGAAAGAAAAACGTATATAGGAGTGAGAACATCATGAATGTTTCAGTGAAGAGTTTAAGCAACTTAGAAGGACTGTCCGATTAATTGGCAATTCTTTTCAGCTACATATTATTTGTGCTGGCACATATAAAAAAATGTGTGATTTGGCCATACATCATTAGTAGTCTTGGCATGATTCATCTTGGTGTTGAGGTCTTGCAGCTAACATGCTTGCAAGGCATACTGTGAAAGGAAGTTGAATCCCAAGGCTAGGTCAGGCTTCCATTACCTCTTCACCTTGTCGCTGATATCAGCACTGCACATAATACCAACAGTGTTCCTGTTTCAGCCAATATCTTTCCTGTAACACAGGAGGTTGTGCCTGCATTGGCAGTGAACTTACATTTACACCTACACCAATTTACACTGCAGAAGGATGCTTAAAAATTGTTCTAGTAAAACTTTTCCCACCAATTTTAAAGGGATGATATTCATATAAGACAAAATTAATATGAAGAGTGTTTATAAAGTTCCTATTATTGGTACCACAAATTTGAAACAGGTGTACACAATAGGCATCAAAATGAGTGCATGTGTCTAGTTTTATCAGATTATAAAAATTGTGTTCTTATAGTATCATGAAACACCGCTAGGACACCAAAACAAAATGGCTGGCAGCAGTGTGCGATGACTATCACCACAAACCACCATCAGCTTGACATGAATCTCTGACATTGAGCCCGTTCGAATGGCGAAAGCGGATCACTGCTCGTGCTTTAACCAACATTTCCAATGGACACTGCCATTTTTGGTTTGATGCCCTAAAGGTGTTCAAAAGTACTAAATAGAACACAATTTTTATATTCCGCTAAAACTAGAGAGCCGTGTGCTCATTTTAATGTCTATTGTATACGCCTGTTCAATACTGTTCAATACAAAATTTAGCTACCTTGGCTACTGTTGAAAGTGTCAAATAATGAGCAAAAGCATGTCTGTATGTTTTCATTGGCAGCTTTTGTCAACGCTGCATGACGGTACCCCACTGTACAGAGGCATGTAACGGAGATTTTTCCTAATGAGAGCTATGCAAGTGGCTGCATGATTTTGTCTGGAACATTACAATAAAGAGTGGCAGCATGTGTTTTTACGTCCACATGCAACAGCCCAGCGAAGGATGTTGTCATGCCTCAATGAAAAGGTCCATAAGCACATCTAGTCTCTCAAGCACATCGTTTAATTGCAGCGTCTACTAATGAACATTTCACATCACCCACAAGTACATGCTACATTCCAAGCCACCTGTAACATATCACCTGTCAGCTGAACACTAAGCTGCAAAGTTTTCTTTTCAAAAGTATGTTACAAAACATTTTGTGGCCCATCATTGCATGAAAAAAGAAATGTTGAGGTCTTGTAGCTAACATGCTTGCAAGGCATACTGTGAAAGGAAGTTGAATCCTGAGGCTAGGTCAGGCTTCCATTACCTCTTCACCTTGTCGCTGATATCAGCACTGCACATAATACCAACAGTGTTCCTGTTTCAGCCAATACACATGTTACACATGTTAGTTCCTTTGGATGTAGAAAGCCACAACACACTCTAGACTGTGGGAATGATTGTGGTACATCTAGTGAACGCATTTAACAAAGCAAATAGAAAACAACCTTGAGAGACAAAAAAGCAAGTGAAACATTTTCTGCTCTTGATCTTATTCAGCTAGCTACAATAATTTCACCAACTTGCTTCCATTTAATCAACAATACACAAAAGCATCTATGTGCACTGCTCATGCACTGTCGTTTCCTGCACTGCTCACCTTCCTAGAATGTAAAAAAAAAAAGTCAAATACATAAGACATTTCTTTGTGCTGGTTTGCTCATAATGAAGCACAATGCACAAAATAAAAGACAATTAAGAAAAGCATAAGGAGACAGGACAAAGCACATTTCACCTTGTCTTGCTTCTGTGTGTATTGTGCTTGCCTGCATGCATAAAAATAATAAAAAAAGAGTTCTGGAGTTTTCTGTGCTAAAACCACAATCTGATCATAAGCCAAGTCACAGTGGGAGATTCCAGATTAATTTTGACCACCTGGTGTTCTTTAGCATGCATCTAAATCTATTTACACAAGTGTTCTTTCTAATTTTTATTTTTATCAGTTATTATTTTTTTGCCTCCATCTAATGTGGCCGCCACGGCCGGGCCTGCACCTGCAACCAAGCTCAGCAGTGCAATGTCATAGTCACTAAGCTAATGGAGCCATAGCTCCACTGTCAAGTCGAACAACCAACCTTCCAGCTTGTCCAGGTCCTCAACCATGGACTCGAGCAATGGAAGCAGCGAGTCCAGTGTGTCGAGGTTATGCCGCCAGCCAACTTCCACGTCCTCTTCTTTCCTGCCCAGTGCCTGCTCCTCTTCCTGAAGTTTGCGCACTTCTTCACCCACGAAAGCAAGCCTTCCCTTCACAAGAGTGCTCACTTCCTCACTGTCCGACTCATCCGACGAGAGTTTGTCCTCGCCGCCACCCTTTTCATTGGAGGACGCTTCGCCAGAAGTTCTTGTGCCATGGCCTTTCCTTTCACGGCCTTCCCGGTCACCTGAGCCATCTTCGTCTGGTGATGCTTCATCGGCAAAGCTCTGCAACAACTTCTGCTTCTCTGCCAAGGCTTCGATTTGCCCAGCGATGCTTTGCCGCTCTTCGTGGATCTCGGCCAGTTGGGCATGTTTCTTGTCGGCAAGCTGCTGACGGATGCTCTCGACGATGTTCTCCAGATCACTGGTGTTCTTGGGAAGGGGAAGGTCATCGCGGGCGCCAGAGATAAGCGACAGGAGGGAGCGCCAGTTCTCCGAAGCTTGGGTAGTCGAAAGTACGAGCTCGTCTTTCAGAAGATGTATCTCGTCCTGTAGGAGATTCGTCTGTGTGATAGGCAAAAAATACAGAGAGTCCGTAGTGGTTTGTTAACTTCCAGCCAACTGTTAGAATATCGCGATATATCAGTTTTGTGCTCGTAAATAAGAACAGAATCCTTAAGTGAGAAGTGAAAGACAGATTGTGACATCAGGTGCAATTGTTGAACAAAAACATGCTTCCTCGTCCCCATCTTGCCCTTAGAAAACAACACTCTACACCTGGAATTTCCAACAAAGCTGGACAACTTGAGAATTTTTGACTGTAACAGAGCTTTGCTCAGAAATGAAGATGAAGAATATTGTATACTGTCCATTTCTCCAGTTCATGCACTTTCTCTCACAATTACATCACTCTGCAAGGGGCTTCAAAGTTTCCCAAAAATTCAAGTTTTATTTTTTTCGTGTTTTCTACATTGATAGACCACCTTGCTTCATGGTGTGTGGCACTCGGAAACAAATGAAGCACTACTAATAAGTAATGAAGCTGCAGAGTACCATTAACACTTTCGTTATTGCATTAAAAAATGCAAAAGCAATGTTTAGATTTAAAGGAGGACTTGTGCTTGAGGTACACAAAAATACAGTCTTTGCAAGAGCGCATTTGCTTATTACCTATTTATTCACTTTACTAACTTATTACCTAATTATGTTCATTAATCAACTAGCTCTTCGTGATATTGTCTTTTATATTGTTTCTTTTCTTTTTGCCACTCAAATGTATTCTTCAATTGATTGACATATGTATGCACTCACTCCTGCAATATCTTGCTATGCAAGATGGCAATATATGTAAATAAATAAATAAATAAATAAATAAATAAATAAAAATTATGTTGGTCATGTTATCCACAGGTGAAGCAACCTTAACCTCATCGTCTTGAATAAACTTGCCATTTTATACATCCACAATGAAGTCTAAACTCGCTTTGTGCGTCATTATTGATTTACAATACAGTGCACTTATCCGAAACTTTATAAGGCGAAATGCGCTGCTAAATGCCCTGCTGCTACTCATAACTCGGCATGATGTAGCAGCATAACAGATGACTGGGCGGGCCACAGCAAGTGACAAAGTGTGATGTCCTGCTCCAATGTGACCGCCTCAAGTCTTGACACACACGCACCTCACGAGAAACAAAACAAAAATTGGCTCACAGAAAAGCTTTTGTAGTAAATTACTATATACAATTGAGTAAGGACTGCACTCGTGTAACATCTCCATTCTTATCTTGGCAATAAAAAATTTATTATATGTTCAATGTGAACTGATAAGTGTAACTGCAGCTTGCTTCCTTTGTTTCTGAGTGTGTGGACTGTGGACTATGGTGTCATTTGGCATCGCTCTGAAATGCTTTCAAGTCACAGGCACATCCGAGATTCTGTTGCCGAGATGAGCCTCAGTAGCGACGACAGTGACACTGTTAAACACTACAGAGGCAACCGGTGTGTGATGTGATACGTGAACAAATAAATGCATTGTGAAAGCAATGCTATCTTGTTATACAAGGACCATGTGGATCAAGCACGCACATTGATCAGGCATGATGGGAAAAATTGGACTCATTTGACTACTTCTGTGTCGGGGCTGCACCTTGTCAAAGCTGTGAAAGAACATGCAGCCCTTATATGAGTGTGTACGGTACTTTGGGCCATTCTCAGGCATCCCAGTATTTTTTTTTTGTGTGTTTTTGCTGCCTAAGACCTTTATTTAACACTAAAGAAGATGAAAGGCTGAAAAAAACTCACCTGAGACGAGTATTCATCTTTCTTCTGGCTGACCTCTTCTTCCACACGCGCCAGCTCCTGCTGCTGCTTGGCGATAGCGTCCTTCAAGTCCTGCTCCTTCATCTCGAGGCTCTTGATCTCATCATAGAGGCGCGACTGCTCTGTCTCAAGTTTGCTCAGCACGTACACTCGCTCCTGTACGTTCGAGGAAAACAAAAAAGAAGAAAAGGGCCGCCATAAGGTGCTGACAAAGCGCTCTAGCATAAGCACCTATAGAAAAACAACACAATGTGCTGATTGAGAAAATGCTAACTCAGGCACATACAGCTAGATTCAAGACGCCTTACCAGTATATCAAGTGTCCCAGTTCACATAGAACAAGTAAAAATAAAGAAGAAATATAAACACAGTGTTCTGGGAATAAATTGCCCACTCTGGTAGGATGAAACCACCAGTATGTTGTTGGCAGCTTTCAAAAGAAGCCTCCAGTATCCATTGTGTCCTTGTTAACAAGTAGTGATTAACTGCCTAATTTTTTCATTACTTCTGTAATCATGTCAGTAATAAGGTTCGCAGAGCAAAATAAAAAAACCGTCACTTTCAGTAAGTGATGCACTATCGTTCATAGCATTTTTTTTAATGCTTGAAGGAAAGTCACTGTGGCATGGAAGCAATGGACTGTGGAAGCTTTTTAAGCATTTCGCAGGACTTATTTTAGGCGTGGAAGAAAGAGCGATACAAATGGTAGCAAGCTGCAAACAAACGCAAGTGAAGTTTTCAAATGTGCTCTACAAACCCTGTATTGACATTGTGACCATAAGGTAATGAGAGAGTTGGTTATTTAATCACCACTACTTAGTTACTAAGAACATAAATATCGGAGCCTTCTTTAAGAGGTATTCAAAAACATACAGCTGTTATCCACCCAGAGGCCTCCAGAAGGCTTTGCATCTTTTGGAAGAAACTTGCTCTGTCTGCTCGAAAAGCTGGCAGAAAGAAAAGCAAAGAGGGGCCAAGGGGCAGAAGCCATTGCCACTCTTTGTCTCTAGAAATAAACTGCCAATAGGTAACATAATTTTATCTAGCCTACTCTGTAAGCTAAACACACATTACTTAATTTCACAGCATTTTTAAAAGTCAAAGGCCAGATATTTGGCACACCCAAAAGCAATATCCTTGGTTCTGAATTTTTTTTTTGTCAAGAATGAACAACACTGTAATAGCCAAGAATGATCCAGTAGATTCCACTAAGTTTCCAGCGTAACTTTTTTTGCCACTTCAAAGAAATGACCAAAACCATGCCAGCACTTGCGGTCACCTCTGTCATGCCACTGTTACCATGACCAAAAAAAACACAGCATAAGAAAAGAAAAGATTCTAAAGTTAAATTCTAGGGTTCTGCATCCAATAACCCCAATATGATTATTAGGCATGCAATGGCAGGGGACCCCGGACTAATTTCAATACCACCCTGGTTTCCTTAGCATGCACCTAAATCTAAGTACACATGTTCTTGCATTTCCTCCCCATCAAAATGCAGCAATCGCAGCCGGAGTTGAACCCATGACCTCGAGCTCATAATCAGTGGCGTAGCAACAGGGGGGGCCGGGGGGCCGTGGGCCCCGGGTGCAAGGGGCCAGGGGGGGAGGGGGGGGTGTCATTTACGCCTAAATGCACCCCTCTTTCCGCCGGCTTGACTGGGCGCAAATTGCAAAGAATGCTCCGGTATCCAGTAGCCCGAGCTCAGGCACCCGATGCTTTGCGCTGCAGAATTGTCGACTGCAGCTCTATCAACACCCCACGAAATAATTGCACGAATGTGCGGGCTAACAAATTTAATTCGTGAAATGGTCGCTAAACTACTCGCCTTAGCGGAACGTTTCATGTGGGGTGCGCTCGTGCTGTGCGTTCATGCTGGGAGCAGGAGTCGCGAAACATACAGTGAGGCGTTGTAAGGTGTTGGGGCTCTTGGGTCCCTCTTCCGTTCAGAATGCGCAGCGAAGACGAACAAAGACAGTAGCAAGAGGGCGTTCAACCAGTGCGCCTGGCGCTCGCGTTTACGGCGAAGCGTTCGTTGAGAGCGACGTTGCATAAGTGGGGCCGTCAAGAGTCGCGAATGGGATTCTCTGGATCATCTTCAGACTCGGTTAGGCCGAAGAGTTTGGTGGCGTATGACTCGACAGGCTGTAGTCGCGGGCCCGCCGCGATGTCCGGCTCGCTTTTACTTCCCCTCTCCCGCTCACTCCGAGAAGCCGCTGCGAAACCTGCCGTTATGTTTCACGCTTTCCTTCTTACACTTGAAAGTTTCAGAAAACTTGTTGTTGTGTGACTTCATGTCACAAGTACAGTGTCTGTATCAGCTGCACAGAATTTTATAAAATAAGAATGGTGAATTTTGTAAGGATATTTCCCGATCGAGATTCTATGAAGTTATGTCTTTTTGTGATTACTAGGAACTCGGTAGCGCGAAAAATATGGCAGGTAAGTAATAACCATATCCTTAATAATCCCTTAATTAGCACTTATAGAGGAAGTTCTTCAATTCGAGAATTGAGGACTCAAATTCATATTATTAACTCAACAAAAACTTCTTAAACAAAATCGTTTTCGGTGCTACAACCTACAGTACTTTGGCACTGCGGGCGGCGCCCAGTATATGGCAGCAGCAAAAGAAATATGAGATAGTGGACCAGAGACGTTGATCCCTCAATCCTCTCCATTGCAAGTGCAGACCAACAGTAGTGCAAGCTTTCGCTGGCACGGGCTTCATCGCAGCCTTTTCTTTCTTTTTTTATGGTGATGCCAAGAATCGATGCGAAGCGTGCTCTATTCTGTTCCCAGTCTTGCGGTGGTACCGCAGCTCAGATAATCATGTTTGTCCGTATAGCAGCAAACGAAAACAAGGCTTTATTGCTCAGAATGAAGAGAACTCGCAATTGTCATAGCATTGGCGCCCGCGCAGCGGGGAGGCAGGTAGAGTTTTTTAATAGGGTGGGGAGATCAGCGTCACTGACAAACAATTTAATTTTAGTTTTCGTTCAGGGCTGCCCACAGACAAAATACTGCGTGCCATAGTACCTACGATGATTTTTGTGAAGTTGTTGTTAGGCAAGATATGAATGTCGGGCTTCAATTTTACAAATGCGATATTATCGCTAAAATTGGTAATTAAAACTTTATTATAAAGATATTTTTTGTTACTTGTGACGTGAGGCATATTTTCCACGATGCTGCATTTGTATTGGCTGCCAAGCCTTACAGTCTGACAGAAGATGTGCACACGGGCTTATCACACGTTATCAGTGCAGCACCCTGTGTTATTTGGCGCAGGAAAAACACCGTGTGTAGTATTTGCTGCATTCGCGATCGCTGGGAAAGGAAGCGAAGGAGAGGGGGACCCGGGGAACGTGCATGGTATCCAAAGCGGCTGTACTGGTACTGAAACCCGGAAATTGTCGATATCCTCGCCTTCCTTGACTACATCAGGGGGGGGGGGGGGGGGGGGTGACAGAAGACCTATGGGCCCCGGGTGCCAGACGACCTAGCTACGCCACTGCTCATAATGGAACATCATAGTCACTGGGCTAACGGAGTGGGTACAGCGATAAGCCAACAAGCAAAAATATTCGAACAGGTGAGTATTGGTCAACATAATGTACAAATATTTAAT
This sequence comes from Dermacentor andersoni, assembly GCF_023375885.2. NCBI lineage: Eukaryota > Metazoa > Arthropoda > Arachnida > Ixodida > Ixodidae > Dermacentor > Dermacentor andersoni. Next base: position 130,037,878 of record NC_092823.1, read on the forward strand.
CGGAAGCAGGCCTAGCCAGAATTCAGTTTTTGTGAGGTGATTTTAATCCACGAAAACTATGAATTCAACAAGGTGGACATCTATTGAAAAAAATGAATAAGAAAACCCAACATTACTCTTGCAAAGGTTTCGAAATGCTACTAATATTATGCTACAAGCAAAAAGACTCACATTTAATTTTTTTAATGCACTGGGCGTTATTTTGAGGATACCAATAAAGTAATATAAATATAATAATTTGGATTCTAAGTCCTAATGCTGAACAATCAGAGGTATCATTATTGGCATGCTCGGAATGAATTTTTGCCAGGCAGGGTTTAAAACCGTGCACATAAAATCTAAGCAAGCACTTTCATGTTTTGTCCCACTGAAGTGTGACAGGCATGGCAGGGAATCAAACAAGCTGCTAGACAGAAAAATGCCCGAGTGCTAGCACGGAGCCACCACAGCACCATGGCTAGAGCTTTTGCTAACAGCTGGCCAAGGAAGACAGAGAGAGAGAGAGAGAGAGAGAAGCTCTTTAATCAAAACTGAAAAGGTTTGTCTGGTGCCATGCCTAGGATGCTAATTTACGTGAATGCAATAACATACAAAATCACGGCACAGGGCACATGACAGACTATATGCAATTAACTTGAGACCAGTGTCTAAAAAAAAATTATGGGGTTTTACCTGTCAAAACCATGATTTGATTATGAGGCACACCATAGTAGAAGACTCCGGAATAATTTGCATCACCAGGGGGTCTTTAACGTGCACCTAAATCTACGTACATGGGTGTTGAGATCAGTGTCGCACAGAAAGATTCATAACTGACCTTATACCTTAGGACACACAGGCAGTATTGGTCTGTTGACCAAGTACATTTTATAACTCAAGGCATGATCCCCGAAGTATAATCTAGTGCAAATGTAGGGAAAATCCCTTGTAGGGTGAAAATACTGCAATAGCAGATTAAGTGGGTTGTGCCCTGTTGTACATTGCATGCAAGCCACAGGTGGTGATCCTGCCCACTTAATGTTATGCAAGATATAATTTGCATTGGCAACATTCAGATGAAAAGAGGGAAAGTGATTGCACGATGCCAAGACATTCATAAACAAACCTGTTGAAGCCTGTTTTTGAGCTGCTCAAAATTCTCTCGCACTTCTTTCTCCTTTGCTGTCAGGTAACGTAGCTCCTGCTGAAGCTGCACAATCCTCTGCGCTGTACCCTGAAACAATAGCGAGTTGCAAAGCAGAAAGACCTCTTGAGTGTGCTTTTACCGCATTCTTGTGCCTAATACTGGCTCGAACAATTAAAAAACTGTAAGCATGAAGTGAGAGTGAACGTCAATTCACAAATTTGGCCCTGTGATGTGGCTTTATGGCAATGCTATCTGCACTGCAGTGTAGCCACAATGTCCTTTAACTAAGAGAAGAGATTAGTGTCTGGCAGTTCATGCCAGACACTTCATGACTGAACATGAAGAATAAGATTGTTTCTGGAGCTTTGCTGTGTGCTGGTGATTGTGCTTTATACTGCTTTCTGTAAAAATTTAAATTGCCATTGTATGCAGTTTCATGCACGAAGGCCTGATGTACACATTTTCTTATTTGTAATCAGGGACACTGGTCATATTCAGTGTCACATATAATGTATTAACATGTGGCATAGCTTGTTTATATACAACTCAAGAAAAAAAATGTGTCAAGGGAATACTGAGACATGCAAACACAAACACAGACACACACACAAGACACATATATATGCAGCTGTGAACAACAGTACATCTCTCAAAGAACACTTGTGCCAAAATCAAGACCACTAGAAAATTTTCCGATTCAGTGTTATCAATAACTAATACAACACAGGATACAGAAAGGTACCTGCACCAGAGTTTGTTCAATGTTTTAGACACAGGCACTGAGCACCAGAGAACAGAGCACGCCCGACCAACACCTTATTATACACATATCTTCAGGTTGGTTTATCTGCTCTGCATTTTTGTGACCATGAAATACAGCAGACTTTTATTAATTCAATGCGGATTAATTTTATTTTTTTAAATTCAATTCCAACTGAAAGTCCAAGATGACGTCTATACATTTCTAATGATCCAAACTTTTGTTATTTCGATCTTAAAATTGGACTTCGTTGGATAATTAGAATTTGACCAGTCGGCATGCACATGCCTGACTTCTAAGGTGATCCCAACAGCAACCCCATTAGTGGTAGTGGCTGTTTTTCCAGAGCTAAGAGGACTGAATCTGTTGAACACATTAATATCCCATCAAAAATGCATATTTCTGGCATGGCCAAGGAAGATTTTCCAGCAATAGAAGTAGCTCGCTGAATGCCTGATCCCGGTATTCACACAATTGTAACACAGGCCTTCTTTTTCCCCTAGAAAACTGAATCAAAAACTGTGTCCGAGACATTTATATGCTTTGCCGCATAACGCAGCTGTACTGCGCCAAAGCTGACTTTCAAACCGTGCGGCGAAGCTGACTTAAGAAAACTAAGTGCCACTGTGCAACATGCATCTTTGCCCATTTTTCTTGAATAAAAGTTGGGTTTGTGTTCGATTTCTGCTTCGTTTAGAAGCGTTTATGTTATCTCTACATTAGCTTTCTACTTCGACACATTGAAAGCAAGCGCGCGCTTGATTCGGGGGCGTGTCAGAATCAGGCAAGAACTGCCAAATGAATCAGCGGTGTGTTTTGACGTTTTATCTGCATCTTGTTTAACCCGACTTGCCGCATAATTCAATCAATTTCTTCAGTCCCATCTGGGTCGAATTAACAGAAGTCAACCGTAATTTGAAATGGAGGTCAGGACATTATTTGTGCACGAATACTGACACTACTAATACAGCAAAAAAGACAGCCTTACTTGTTCTTCGCTAGCTTGCTTCTCCAGATGTCTTCGCAATTCCTCAGTGACATTTTCAAGCTTTGTTTGCTCTTCTTCAGCTTTTCTATGAGCCTGAAAGTGATGAGAGCGAGTTATGAAGCAGAAAGTTGTAGTCTACTGGATTGTCCAAGAAAGCTACAACAGCATGCTAATCAGCATATGCCCTCATGGTATGAAAGCAGGAGCAGCCATACCTATCCCCTTCGGGACTCATTAAAAAAGAGGATACCATAACGGCTCATTATTTAATGTGATATGCTTGACTACTATTATTAAACACAAAGATGTCTGCAAATGGTGTGGAAAATCTAATATAGTAAAAGCTATACTGACAAAATGTCCACCGCTAGTGCTGGGCTTGCCATAAGTGAGAAAGTGACGATCGCGTGTGACAAGCTCAGATCGTCAAGATTCCTGAATAGGCTTAGTGAATAAGTTAGCTAGTTTAGTCAGTGGCCACTAGTAGAAGACACCGAATGCAAATAATCAGCATATGCTCCTTTTGAACACATACCAAGCTTTCTAAAAACAACTCTGCCACAGCGGCACACAAAATCTAGAAATAATGGTCACCTGGAAAAACAACAAGATTAAAAAAAAAACAATATGACTTTGCTTTCAAATCTGTTTCCATTAGTAATTAACTTCGCATGTTAAATGTGAAAACTTTATCTTTGTTAGGAGAGCGGTTGCTTAGTGCCACCTCTTCTGTGTGCTCCTTGTGTATAGACTAGAACGTATGAGCTAGCTTCAGAAACTTATGCAGTTTTTTGTACGTAATCAGTCCTAAAATAATACAGTTAGGCCTCGCTATAAGTTGAAGTGATGCCAAAATATTTTTGCTCTAGCCACTATTCTGTTGTAGATAATATCAGGTAGGTTGAGGTGCCGTTACTGCAACTTGTATGAGTAACGAGCAATTGCATTCATAGTAAAAAACAAACAGCTGCTGACCAGTTCTTCACAAGCCTGTTTTTCAGACCAGCTCAATTATTCAGACTTCTTTAATGCAGTGTTATGCTAACTGTGCAGTGTTATGCTAACCTAACTTATAAGTACACTTCTCTGCACCACACCTTTGCTTGAATAATGGCGGTACTGGCTATCCTTCAAATGAAGACAAAGTGCTAGCTGCACATGCTGGGGCTTGTCTCTTGCACATGGTTTTGTATGAGTCACAGTTAAATGTTCCATGTCATAAGACAAGCAAACTGTGCTTATTTGCCATTAATTGTAAAAATAACTACACGATCATTAGCGTGGCAAACTGCCTTGTGGGAAAGCTAGTATTACAATTATTAAATGTGTCCACTGCAGCATGGCTAATGCACGAAGGCAACAGAACTTTCAGGCTTCATGCGACATCCCATCTTTTGGACACAATGTGTAGCACATGAAAACTTTGGGCACATGTGGCTATAAGAGAGACAGCAGAAATTAAACGACCATATAAACCTGACAGCCGGGCTAGTTGGAAGCTAGACATTCATGACATTTCCAATGCGGACAGAAAAGAAAGCCCTTCAGGAGAAAAAAAAAAGAACAACAGTACAGGAAGAACACTGGTCTTCCACTAACTTTGCTACCAGAAAAATCACACCTGCAGGTCATGTAGGATAAAGAAGTTTCAATCATTGCATATGCATGCCACCATTCTTCACATATATAACATGCAGCCACTGAACAAGGTAGTCAAATTTTTTCCAGGTCAACGCAATCGATGGAGCGCTCATGAGCTGATCACTTTTTTGATGCAGTAAGCTTCATGAATTTCAGACTATAGTCAGCATCTGGTGGATGGTATATGGGAGTCAGTTGTAAAACCCTTCAAAATCACTCTCATCTGGGCTGTCTGAATAAAAACTGCTGCTCTAAGCAGCCAATTTATTAAAAGCAGCCACTTTTGAGTATTGCGAACAGTGTTTGCTTGCTTATCACAAGCTGCCAGACTGAGCTGGAAATGACACTCATGCACAGCGACGATCATCCCGAAGATGATGTCGCCAAGTGATTAGGCACTGAAAAAATTTGCAGGTGCAGCCTGGCCTCGTTATTCTCAAACACTCATCTGACCTTAAAAAATATAATCCCCTTTAGTCTGCACCCTGTGAAATTGTGACCTTTAAAGTGGTACAGTTCATGAACTATAGTCCTAACGATGGAGTAATCTACATTTTTCCAATCTGCACTTCCTCGAGGCATGTGTGCAGTCAATTGAAGGTATGCATCTAGAATGGGTGCTCATTACCTCATCGGCCATCCTCTTGAGCTCCTCGGTCTTCTCCTGCAGTTGCCTGAGCTCCTCGCGCTTTTGAGACAGCTGCGCCTCCACGGCTTCCTGCTCTTTGCTCAGCGGAGCAACAACGCTGCTGTTGTTGTTGTGCTCCTCGTAGTTGCCCGACTGCTTTTCCAATAGCTTGCGCATGCTGCTCTCACAGCAGGTGCCACATTCAAGGAAACAGATATGAATTGTTTAGAAATGATGCACTGATGTTTGAATACAGAGCAAGGAGGTGGAACACCTATCTTATCACAGAATCTCCTTCTGAACTCACAGCACATGCACATGTATGACCTGTATACAAAAATGAACGAATAAACCAAAACAAACAAAAAGACCAGATATCTTAGAGAGAGACACAGTCTGTGGCCATAGAAGGCAAGAAAGAAAAAAAAATTTAATGCAGCGGGACCCTGATACAACGAACAGAGATGTAACAAATTATCATCTATAACGAAGTGAACCTAAAATGTTCAATTTTTGGGGGGCTGAATTCAACATTATGCTTATAACGAATACTGGATATATAATAAAGGAGTGACATCATTATAACAAGGTTCCACTGTACATTCTGCTTGCCTGCTGTGTTCTTTTTACAATGTTACAATATGCAATGTTGTCAACTGGTTTTGCTTTCAATATTAATCAACTTATACTGCCAATTCTGTCACTAATTATAGCCCGACAGGTACATGGAAGAATGGCACATACCACAGTGAGTAAGTAAATCCAGCACATTCATAAAATAGTAAAGCCAAATTGCATAATGGATAAAGCACAACAACAAACAAGTGTCTGACCACATTTTCAACACAAGCCTCACGCCACTGATATAGGAGAACAAGTAACCAAGTTCATTGATAGAAAACAAAGATCTGAAACAATAGTCTGAACAGCAGTAGAGGTTGAAGGCACGAGCGAAGTGTTCAGTTTAATTATCCTTTTCTTGCCTCTAGTTAGACTTGCTGTTCAAAAATATAAAGAACCACCAACTAGCCTGGTTATCCAAAGAACTAGAATGTCCTTGGCTAGCGCCTGAATTTCCCCATAATGTCTATTTCAAGTGTTAAGTAGTGTAAAAATGCACAAGGTGTATTATTCTGACATTCTGTTGGACAAGCAACTTTTGAAAGAAAATTCAGGCTCACCTCATGTCCATAATCTTTTCACTTCCATCTTCATGAGCCTCAAACCTAAGAAGCAAATCAATAATTAATCATAATTAGTTAAATTAGAAGCATTAACCACCTCAGGTATGAACACTCCTTTATGCTTTCTATATCCCAAGTTAGCGATAGTGCTCAGACAGAAATGCTAGCCAAGAGGATGAATGGGAACAGCAGGGATGTGGAGCGATCACTTCCGCTGATAAGATCACTTTTGCGAGATTTTGTGTGACTCAGCATCACAGACACATCGGCATATGCGGCTGACAGCATTCCCAGCTAAGCTCACCAGCTTTGCACAGTGTCAGGAATGCTGTCGACTAATCTACTCTGATGTGTCTGTTGCCGAGTTGTGCGAAATCTTGCGAAAGTGATCGTGTCCTTGAAAATGATTGTTTGTTAATACTCTCCCCGTACAGCTTATTGGGTGAACTTTTGCTTGGGAAGAAAAGCAAACACTGAACCTTATTTTCACACAAGTTCTTGTATCAGCTCCTATAACAAATTTTTTCACTCACTCACTAAGTGACAGTGGTAGAAGGGAGCATAGTCAGCAACCAGTGAATCAAATCAAGATACTAAGAGAGTGGCCGCTTTCATAGATTCATCACTGCACATTCCAGAACAGTCGGAGGGGCTGGTGTGAATGCAACCATGTACTACAACATTACTGCAGTGACAAAGTCATAACAGTGGCCGCATTTGAGTGTTGGTTTGATTGCTTTATCATTGCAAGGCACATTAAAAAACTTTGTCGAAAAAGATTCGCAATCAGAAGCCCTTTAACACAGACACGTTATGCATTTTTTTTATGATGTGTAGCAGGATTCTCTAAGGAGAACCACAAACGTATAGCAGTGATGCCGGCCACGCACCCATTTCCGCAGATGCTCTCTGTCGACTTGGACATGTCGCCTGCTGATCGGCTCAGAAAAGACAAGTGAGACAGGTTCATAAGTGACTGGAAAAAAAAAAGAATTAAGTACATTACTCAATTAAAAATGATGTCCTTTCTCTATAGACTAGATCAGAACAAGTACACCAATGCAAGATATTGCATCCCTTGCAAAACAAGAGTGACAACTCTCATTAGCAATGGTGATAGTGCAAAATATTGGTTATTCAGAAGTCCCAGTCCTATCACTTGTATTAACACTCAAGCATCATGACAGTGCAGCAATGAGCATAAAGTTAGGTTGAGTGCAACACAGTTTGTATACCTCAAGGGTGTGTGCGGCAATATTGGAAAAGCCATTTCCATCTTCCAATGCACCTCAACCCCCCCCCCACACACAGAGAACGAATGAAGCCCAGGATGAACAGCTGCACTCAAATGTAACTGTGCGATTTAAAGCCATTGATAACGTATGGACTGCAGTCAAATGGGCATGACAGTAGCCTATTAATATTAAATGCATACTTAAATGTTTATGTCACACCGAATTTGCCATTATCAGGTGCTGTTGAACATAATACAGCCACAGAGAAGTTCCAAAAGGTGAAAGGAAAAAGAAGAAATTTACCAAAGCGGAAAAAAAAACAAGAACAAAGCAAGCTTATGAAACCACAGACAACTTTTTTTTTACTGTTGGAGCAACAAGAACAAGAATAACTGAGAAATGCTGGCACGTGGAGGTCGTGTGTCTTACCCTCCTCTCCTTCTCTTTTCTAAGCTTGTGTACCTCAGCAGGGTCATTGTATCGGAACACATTTGTCGATCCCAGCAGAACGACACAGCCTGAAAAACAAAAAAAGCCTATGTTCATGCTACATACAGATAACATCAACATAACACATAATTAAATCAGCGAGAATGATCACACAAGTTTGACCACACGATGTGCTCAAGTGTCGCTAACATAAACTACAGAAAACTTGTGTAGCCAATGAAATAACTTTATGCATATTACATGCACAGTAATTCATCAAGAATACTAATTAAGCCCTGTCCAGTATCAGAGATGAGACAATGACTGCGGTAACCTTGACCATATCATTTTGAAGTGGGTCTCGCTGCCTTTGCACATACAAAGGCTGGAATCCAGGGAAAACACGGGGAAGGCGGGAGATGGCAATTCAAGACAATGATCAAAACGAGAACAAGGTAAAACATGGAGCCAATGTTTCGACAAGTGGACTGGTCTTTTTCAAGGCAACATATGCTTTCCTCGGCACAGTTAGCGTTCTTCTGTAGGTAGGGTTGGAAAGTATTCCGTTGCGTACCTGCCAGCCTGTGAAATTTCAGGATTAATAAAATAACGTAAACATGACAACACAGAGAAGGGGAACAACAAATAATTATTTAAAAGCCAGCCCTGAGCACAAACTGTTGAGTACAGTACAATGCCTCTGCAATGAACACCTATACAGCAAAATGACCTGTACAATGAAGGATTGGTTATGCCCCAGCCTGTATACTCGACTTCCGGGCATGCTGTGAAACTCATTGCAATAGGGTTGGCTGTAGCCACACATTTTGCCAGACAAAGTGTGTACAAAAGATTTGCTGCTTATTTCATTAGTCTCTCTTAAACTCAAGTTAACAACGGTATGCTTTTGTTGAACATGCTCAGCGTGCCTTATTGTGAGTGGTACAATGGGTGACCTTTATAACTAAGTGACCTGTATAACAAAATATTCTGGTGGTCCTAAGCACTTCATTATGAAAACGTTTGACTGTATTTTTTCTTCCTCCAAGAGGCAGACTGAAAAAAAAAAGAAATCTGAGGACACCTCAGCACACTTATTATGAGTTGTGAATGTGAAAGCATAATGTTCAATAAAGTGCCACTGAGCGGTCCTTCGAGTTATGAAACCCTTGCAGGAAAGGGAGCGCACTGAAATGGTTAGCCAAGTCGCTGATTTAGCCAACATTTCCTGGATACAACAAGGCCAGTGCACTTCAATCCATGACATCATACCTTGCCCAATTGCCATAGCATCTGATGGGGATGTTTCCGAGTAAGCTGCAGTGATTTTGACATCACCTCTTTCATCACGCCAGGCTTGGCAATGGAAATTTCAGTCTATGCAGCATGATGTCATAAAGCACAGTGCACAAGCCTGCTAACTAGGAGGCGCTGGTTTAGCCCAGTGGGTAAGACACTCGAGTTCTGAGCATGAGGTTATAGGTTCAAAACTTACTACCACCCAACGTGTTTTTTTTTTTTTTTGAGCTTTTTTTATACATTTTTTTTTCTAGTGATTACCGAGGTGAAGTTAGAATGCAGGCAAGAGCTTGTGCAGACAAGGAAAGTGTGGATAACATGAGCTTCCGACAGAGAGAGTGAGGGTGACATACGATTGCGGTGATGCCCTCATGCAACACCTGGTAAGGCAGCAGATGTCCGCTTTCACTTGCTCTGCTCTGTCAAGGCACACACATGATGTGGCATAGCAGCCAATGGGAATTTAGGTGCCGTTTCACTGCTACGGATGCCATCGCTCAATGAGCCAATTCATGCTTTTGCATCAAAAGAAAGGGAGCTCTTAAACACGCGTGCCAATGTGCCGGATAGAAGACAGAGAAGTGAAAGTGACGGAGTCTGCAATGCAGTGCTTTAAGTAGTCTCAGAAACTTGCAGATAATGTAAACAGAATTCATGTCCCAGCATAATCACTGCAGCGTATTATTTTACAAAAGCCTTTTCAGGGATGCATAATACTTTATTAGTGAGGATTTGCATTTAGACACATAATTCAAGAAGCAGCAAACTTGAAACAATAAGAATGACATGCAACAACTTGCTTTTGAATCACAGTGACTTTCTCAGAGACTTTGTTGTTTCTGATTTTGCCTGCAGGAGAAACTTGTTCGCAGAAAGCACCCCTCTTGCATCCGTTTGCCACCAAATGATGGACAAATGAAGGGTTGAAGACTGAGTGAAATTTTTTCATGAACAGATTATCCTTTTCATAAGTACTGACATAGCATTGGTAAAATCATAAAACAATCCCAAATTCGTGAACTTTACAAAATATTCGGGAGTGGACAGGTATGTCTTTGACACTACCTTCACTGCATTGATATTAACTATAAGAAATGTGGATTTCAGTTTTCACACTGTGCTTCTATAAAAATCTCACTATATAATTTCTAATGTGGCATGATGCACCTATCCTATCCTATACACACTGATTAGTTTTTCTTATTTTCGCTACTTTGAACTGACCAGTCGCCATTACAGTGATACTCTAAAGCCGTAGTAGCATTTGTGCCACAGGACTTCATTAATCATCATCCTTATCTACCAAGAATAACTACACAAGATCCATTGGAAATGGAGGGGAAAAATGCTCTTTGAGAATGTGTTCTCACAAACCTTGTGTGAGCCTGGTAGGCTTGTCCACAGGCATTGTGTTGATGCAGCACTCAGAGTTTGCATTTGGGTAAAGGGTGGCCCCACCGTCCACCAGCTCTATGGAGCAATGCTCATCTTGGATTCCAGATCCAGATAGGACTGCACCACAACCAGACAGACACAATGATTGAAATTCAAGACTCTGGCTGATCCAGATTTCCAGTCTAATCAGGATCAGATGTGAAAGACTTGCAGTGACTGGTCCTAAAAGCCAAGGAAGGCTTCCATGAAAGTTGTTCTGGTCAACACAAAACCAGTTACCAGTCAAGTAAAAAAGAAACAGAACTATTCTTTGAAATGTGATAATGTTACGAAATGTTACTCCATACCTTTGCCTTGGATAGCGACCATATTTCTTTATCTTTATTGTGATCAGCTATGACAATCAGATCTTGCAGCTTGTAAGGGCCGAGAATTCATCTCGTACTCAGCCTAGTTGAACAACATCCTTGAATTTGACAGCGGTAAAGTGCAGCTTTAGAATACATTATATGACTGAGTGTCAGAGCAAAATAACATTTAACCATCATCTCAATCACTCAGCCAATGCAATATAAAATTACATTATGCTGCCACTGGTATAAGAAAAAAAAAGACAAAGATCTTGTGCCTTAGAGGGTAGAAGTTCATTATAAAAAGGTAAAAGAATTCTCACCAATATCTTGCTTGGTCACTGCATTCTCAGTGCCTATGAAGGTCTTTCCATCCTGTAGGAACACAGACACCACATCATTACTTAGAACTGTGGCATTACATAAAGTTTACAGATTTAATAGGTCACACCCACACCTTCAAGTGGTAGAGGACAACACCCGTGCTCAGAATGTCATCTCCCAGTCCAATCAGGTGCGGCCGCTCGGAGTCGAGGACGACGCCTTGGCCAGACATCCGCAGGCCTAGGGTCTTTTGCTCCTAGCAAAGAAACATTCTATCTTCAGTTGCATGAGGGACCACTAAAGCAATGGCACGTAACAACAAACACCCTGCAACAAAGATGGACTCACAAGCAAATGCACTGACTGACACCAGGGTCATGGTGCAATTCAGGGCAGCTTAACAAGAAGACAATGTTTTATGGTGATGGCCATTACCATATTTACACGATTCCAACGCGCACCTTTTTGAAAATAAAAGGTGCGTTAAAATTTGCTTGTGCATTACAATCGTAACTAATTCTACTCAATATCAAAAACGAAACCCATTCTTACTAAAAAAAACTCAATGCAAGGTAGCTAGTCGCACTGCCATAGAATGGGTTGTCTGAAGAAAGTGAAGCTTGGAGACAACGCAAGGTGGGTTCATGGTGCAGGAGATGTCCTCCTGCAGATGATGGCTGCGCAAGTCTTCAAGAAGTGCAGCATTTCTTATGCATTAAACGGAACTGAAGGTGACTTTCTGTGGTTGGTAGACAGCAAAAAAGAGGTGTCGTCGGACTCTGGTAGTGATTAGCCACTAAGATTCACCTGTAAATGTCTGTGTGCCTCTGTATGTTCCATAAATCGTTTTAACACTGTACTCATCGACTCAGGTTTCGCTACTTGATGTCCATGGTAGAATTGGCACCAAGTTATTTCTTTATATTTGGGTGGTAATATAACAGCGCGTTACAATCAGTGGCATGGTAGAATTATACAAATTGTACAGCACTACATGATGCTGAAATGGCAGACATAAGAGCAAGAAAATAGGGAATTAAACTTACTTCGTTAGTTTAAAAGCAAGTTGATCTTAAATACTATAAATGTGTGTAAGAGCAAGCTTGGTAAACCTAATGCATGTATGTAATACAGTAGACATTCATTAATTTGATTCCGATCCATTCAATTTTTTGGTTAATTAAATCCCAACCAAAGGTCCCGGCCAGCCCCTATACATATCTATGGGCCCAAACTTCCGTTATTTTGATCACGAAGTTGGCCTTCACCAAATAAGTTGAACTTGACTGTTCAACTTCGCAGCAATACAGTCGTGTTAGGCAGGGAGCATATGCAAGTTATTGCAGTGAAGCATGCCAAGCATGAAAACTGGGCCACTGTCATGGAACATTGTAAGTGTTCCTTAATTATACAAGTGTGCACACGCCATCTTCGAACACAGTATGGGCACCTAGATGTCCAATAAGCATACTGGCAGCTATTCAGAACAGTGTCTCACATTGTGGCGATTTGAGCCCACGCTTCACCTGCCTTACGTGTCTTGTATATAACACTGTTAATAGGGCCTACTGCACATTTTTTAGTTATACGCAAACACATGCGCTATGCACTGAGAAGCTTAGAAAAACCATATGTGTTTTGGGAAAGCTAGTGAAAAGGAAGGCGATAAGATGAAAAACACTCAGAAAAGCGGGGGTACGCTTAAAGCCAACAAAGAAGCGGGGGTTTATCTAAAGCACTGAACGCCTGCCAGTAAACTTTTTAGGAGTCTCGATGCTGTACTGTGACTGGAGATGGCACATGTGCATGGGTAAATTAAGGGACCCATGCTTTGTTCTGTAACAATGGCACCTTTTCCCACTTAATATGTTTCACCGCATAGCACTTGTATTGCGGTGAAGCTAACTTCAGAGGCTAATACTGTCAAGTAAATGAACAGCTCGTTTTGGCATTCTTTTCTGCTATTTATTTAATTCGACCCATTGGATAAGCCGGGCAGTTTCGTCGAACCGTCAAGATCGAATTAACAAAAGTCTACTGTATGCATGTAAGTGTTAATGTATGCAAGTGAACTTACTTTTTCTTTATTTAATTAAATGTAAGGCAATGCTTAAGCTACCCTTTCTATAATAAAAAAAGTAAATGTTGCTATTTATGACCCTCTTAAGAGCCCCGTAGGCATTGTCGAATGCAAACATAAAACAAAACAAGCCGCCAGCACAAAAATGGGGGAGAACGAAAAATTTCCCCAGAGCAAAATGTTCCTTCTGCATCTTTGAACTTGTAAAAGAAATAGTACTAGTGTGAATGATCACCTGCCTCCTATTCTTCGAACCAAACCATAGAAACTGCAGCTTACCTTTAGAATTTTGTGTGTTTCCTTCCATTTCTCCGTCCACTCTTCTGTCAGAAATTTCACCTGATGCGCAAAATAGAAACCAAAGTCAGTGAGCACAATGTAATTGATGTGTGCTTATGCCATTTCTACACCCATGAATAAGAGATAGAAGCTTACCCTTGCTTCATTCTCTTGGAGTTTCTCCATCACCTGTGTGCTACTCTGAAATCACAAGGGTGGCCAATTTTAGTAGGTTATCTTGTGCATGTAGTACATCTCTGCAAAGTGATGGAGGTAAAGGATTCAATACTTACATCATCCCCTTCGACTCTTGACCGTAGTCTGGCAATCTCCTCTCGAAGTTCTTTGATGAGTTTGACATTTGGATCCTGAAAAAAATAAAAGCCTACGATGACGAGACGTTAGTCAAGACACTTAATGCATACATGACAGTGAATTAGATGGAAATTTATCTTTACATGCACAGTAAAACCTCAATATAATAAACATGGACATGACAAAGTAAATCTAAAATGTTTTCATTTGATACCAGAATGTAATGAATACATGTTTATAATGAACATTGGATATGATGAAAGTTTTCACATTGGATGCAACTTTATTATAACAATGTTCGACTATAACATGCATTCTTGATGTTTGGCCCTTTACAAACTAAGATTTTGTGTTTCCAAATCATGGTTGAGTAAGACATGTTCTAAATGTATTCATAGTCAAGAGGAGACACTGGTGTCCTAAAATTTTCAAGAATTTTTATCGTAAAGATAAACTTTTCAGGAAAAGTATAGTTTGACCTCCTAAAAGCATATATGCAATCTTTTCCCTATTTCCAATAGATATTAAGTTATTTAATATATTATGAAAAACCAATTTGCCCAAGTTTTCTATAATATCCCCCTGTTGAATACCAGATGAAGAATTTTATGTACATATTCTAGAACAATAAGACCACAACAAGACCACCAATAATCTTCTCTATTACTAGAAAGGTTATTGCCATATCTAATGTTATTCAAACCTAAAATTTTATATAATTGTCATCATCATCATCATCAGCCTGCTTTATGTCCACTGCAGGAGGAAGGCCTCCCCCTGCAATCTCCAATTACCCCTATCCTGCACCAACCGATTCAAACTAGCGCCCACGAATTTCGTAATTTCATCGCTCCACTTAGACTTCTGCTGTCCTCGACTGCGTTTCCCTTCTCTTTGTACTCATTCCGTAACCCTAATGGTCCAACAGTTATCTAACCGGTGCAATACATGACCTGCCCAGATCAATTTCTTTCTCTTTATGTAAATTAGAATATTGTCTATACCCATTTACAATGATACCTATACTAATCCAGGTATCATTGTATTGCAATATAAATAAAAAATTGCAGGAAACATTCCGATTAGCTTTATTGTGTGTATGAAATCATAAGCTTTCAAATGCAACAAGAATTGCCCAAATCCAACTACTACATCAAAAGATACTGTTGGCAACAGTAGGTGTCACAGGAGAAGTAACTTTTTGAGAAAATTAGAAAAGTAGTTTCACAACATTATCAATGTTTATTCTTGGCAAACAAAGCAACAAATTCAAGTCCATATTTTACTAGAAGCCACCCGGCACATAATCCTAATGGTTCTCTTTCATGTGCCTCTTCTTCACGACGTGTATGAACTTTTCTGCTCTAGCAAGCTCCTTGTAAGATGCCACCAGCCAGTGCTGGTCCTTCTCAGCACACCTTTCAACTGCTGTGCTGTCTTGGTTTAAGCGGAGCTCCTTCAGGATGGTCTCAGTGGCAAATTATTTTCCAGCCATTCCTGGTGACTGCTTCAGCAATGGCGCTTTCTACTGTGCAAAGTCATGCATGCCTGCTTTTAGGCAAAAGCAACCATATTATAGCAAGAAGGCTCTCGTTTGCATTTTGAGTTTTCTCTCGCTGACAGCGGTGCAACGGCTTGTGGTCAGAGGGGCATGCATACACTGGCAGGAAGGCTCCCAACATATTTGGGAAGGTGAATCAGTTCTGTGGAAGTCTCCAAGGTGGAGGGGAGGAGTGCATGAAAGGGAAAAATTCGCATCCACCCAAATTGTAGCACAAGGCTACAAAGGAAACCAATATAGGTTTCTCAGAAATAAAGCCTCGCAGTTGAAGAAAAATTCGCCCTGGTCTGGAACACGAAACTGGGACCATCGTCTTTCCGAGGTGGTTGCTCTACAACCTGAGCTGAGGTTGTAGCGATGCTTAGGTAGGGCATGCTGCCTAGTTGTAGGGATCCCAAAATTCTTCACCTTTTGGACACCGTGAGCAACTTCTCTTTTGATCAGTGGACATTGCATGGTAGCAAGTGGCATGGACAAGATTCTCCATCTCATCAATGTGCCCTTGGTGTGCCTGGAGTGCCCTGCCGTTGTGATTGGTGAGCTTTGTCACAAGCTCGCCCGTGACCTTCTCTTTGCTACTGAGGCTCGGTCTGCCTTCTCCTTTATGCTTCTGAAGAAAGTTTCGTAATGCGGTGCTCATTAGCTTGCGCACGTGATTTAGGCAATCCTCCTTTTCATTATGCAAAAAAAAAAGTGAGGCATGCAGACAGGACACAAAAGTAGAGAAGTGGACAACACGAACGCCGACTATCAACTGAAGAGAGCACTGAGGCGAAAAAAGAAAGAAGACACAAAACTCATCTGCGCATGCTCAGGAATGTGCCACTCTTGTGTCCTGTCTGCATGCCTCACTTCTTTTCTGCATAATGAATCCTTACCAACTAGCTCAGCAGTTGATAGTCGGCGTACGTGTTGTCCACTTCTCTACTCTTGTGTCCTGTCTGTACGCCTCACTTCTTTTTTGCATAATGAATCCTTACCAACTAGCTCAGCTTTCTGTCGTTCTAATCCTCCTTTTTGACTGCCATACAGCCATACAATTTCTCCTCCTGGAAGTTGTTAAAAGCAAGGGTATTGCCGTCGCACAACATGGCTGTGCATCGCAGCACACGTTTCTCCAGTGACCAAGCAAAGAGAATTTGGCAGCCTCCTCCCCCGTTCGCCCAGGCTTACTGGAAAAGCCTTTCTGGCACCTATGGTGAATTTGCCACTCAGCAGCATGTCCAAGCATGTTGCCCTCGATACATTGTTGGCCACAGGCATCGGTGGCATCGGTGCAGACATAGCTTCGGTAGCTTCCGTGTGCGCGCCGGTGCACGATGCTGAGGTGGTTGCCATCATTGATATTCTATCCAATACCACTTGGGGTATTCGAGACAGTTGCTTGCATTTTTCCCCGAAGACATGAGTCATTGCAAACTTCCGCAATGTTTTTTTGGTGCACTACTGCATCCAACATGGCGGCTCTGACTGCCTTGAAGATGACATTCCCAGTCATCAAATCAGGGAGCAGAGTTTGCCTCATGTGGTAGAAATACCCCAATGCCAAGCAAGCACCCTCCTCTTTGTTGAAGGCACATACCTTCATGCTTGCCAGATGTAGAGGAATTTCACCACCAAAAAACGGAATGTTGAAGAATCCAGCTTTCTAACAATTCCAAAATGGCTGTGCTGTGGGGTATGGTAAGCCCTGGAAGGGGCACTGAATTTTTGAGGTGCATTTATGAGTGGAAATGGTCATGATGCGGGCTTTAGAGTGCAATAGCAAGGTGAATACTAATCAAAAGCTGCTAGTATGGCAGGAGTAGCATCACTAGGATGTTTAGATTGCAAAAAATTAAAATTTTACAACTCCTTTTTTGGTAATCTTTTTGTCACCCTAAACAGTAACTCCTTTAAAAATGACTAAAAAATATAATTAATTCTTGGGCTAGCTGGCTGATACTAGCTGGAGTCATTGTAGCACAAGTATGTATTACGAGCAAACAGCATGTGTGAACTGACCTCATTGATAGTCGGCTTGTTGATAATATTCTTGGCACGGTTTGCATAGCGCAAGGTGCTCAGCGTTTCTCCATAGTTGCATTCCGCAGGAGAGATGGCTGCATGTGAAACGAGTTCTCAGTAAGTGCAATGTTTTCACACAATGAAAACGGAGAAGACAGGAGATGGAAATTAAAAAAAAAAAAAGGAATTAAATTATGGGGTTTTACATGCCAAAACCACTTTCTGATTATGAGGCATGGCGCAGTGGGGAACTTCGGAAATTTGGACCACGAGGGGTTCTTTAAGGTGCACCTAAATCTAAATACACTGGTATTTTTCGTATTTTGCCCCCATCGAATATTAACGCCAGGACCGGGATTCGATTTCGCAACCTCGTGCTTAGCAGCCCAACACCGTAGCCACTAAGCAACCACAGCGGCTTCGAGATGGAAATTCAAGACGATGAGCAAAACTCGAACAAGGTAAACGCGGGAGCCAATGTTTCCACAAGTGGACTTGTCCTTTTCAAGGCAACATGTGCTTTCTTTGGCACAGTTTATATGGACAGGGTTCTTCTAAAGGGGAGAGGGGTAAGGCGGGTGGGTAAGGCAACAACCAAAGGTGTGTTTGCAGTGAAGGTGCAGAATTGAAAAGGAGTGTTATTCAGAAGGCTGGTGACACGGCCGAGTGTCAGCCGCCCGTGCATTTTTTTTTTGTGGAAGGGGCCTGGTTGCCAAGTGGGGGGGGGGAGGTAATCTGACCTTCAGCAAAGCAGATAATCCCCCCCTGTCGTCCAGGCCCCTTCCATGAAAAAACACATCATCAGTTGACACATGGCCATGTCACCGGCCATGTGAATAGCACCCCTTCTCAATTCTACACCCTTGTTGCTGACACACCTTCGGTCGTTGCCTAACCCACCTGCCTTACCTCCTCTCCTCTTTAGAAAAACCCTACCCATATATAATGTGCCGAGGAAAGCTTATGCTGCCATGAAAAAAAAAAAGTCCACTTGTCGAAATGTTGGCTCTTGCTATTACCCCGTTCTCATTTTGCTCATATTTTCACCCATGTAACACTTGCCAAAAATTTAAGAACTTAAACAGTGAGAATAGGTGCTCTTGGCTCCATCCACAGAGGGTATTAGATGAAACTCTATGAATATGGTTTCATGCAATGACATGTATGAAGACTATTATTTGCTTCTTTCATTCTCAATAAACAAAACATATGCCACAGTCTATGGTCTAAATGAATGAAAAAGTTCCAATTTCTAAGCCTTGAAAAAGTATACAAACAAAGATGTAGAAAAAACTTCACGTGCTACCTATTGCCAACAAGGCAAAACACACCATCATCAGTGTACAGATGGCACCATTCATATTTGCCTGTGCAAGTTTATGTCTTTTGTTAAACTTACTTATGTGAAATGGTGCACTTCAACCAGCTTTAAATGAATGCCTGTGCTTACACTGAGCATCCCACTGAAAAAGTCCCGCAAACAAAAGCTCTCTCTAATACCTGAACACAAGCAAGCCATTGGTTTCTGCAAGAGCTGCATAAATACTCATCCATGTTAGCCATGGCACAATGGTCAGCATAGCATTACAATAGCACAATAATCAGTACAGCAAGCACTGCACTGTGTCCAATTTTAATAAAGACTTAGAGCTCTAAAACCACGAAAGTCGCAGAGAAAGAAACACACGCCACACGATATTCACACATGCCTTAGATGCATGCTGTTGTTATACCTCGTCTTGACATGCGCGAAGTGTCCCCTTTCTATATATGTATTTTTCCATACGTGCTTAAACATCAGTTGTGAGTGAAAAATATGAGTGCGTGTGGTGTGCATTTCTTTCTCTGCGTCTTTCGCGCTTTTAGTGCTCTAAGTGTTTATTAATATGCATTACCAACTAGCCCACCTATCCATCCTTTTGCAGTTCTAATCACTCAGAAATTAAACAGATTTCAGATAGAGAGAGCAAGGACAAGAAAGGCAGGGAGGTCAACCAGACAAGCACCCGGTTTGCTACCCACATCTAAATTCAGCAAGAAAGTCGCAAGTTTCATGAAAGCACATATAATTGGAACAAATTATAGCAAAAAGTAAAACTATATTCAAACCACAAACAAGAAAAAACACATCTCAGCATCTATATAAGAAACCTGTTCATGAATATCGTGAAAAAATGCTCCTGTATGGTACTGAACAAGGTTGCCAAGAATGTCTTGTGTTTTACCATGTTTGTGGTCAGCGGACACTTTTACCTTTGACTATTCAGCAAGATTTTCCTTTAGCAACACTCACTGGCAATCATGATTGTCTTGGAGTTCCCTCCTAGGCTGTCTCTCAATAGCCAAGTCAAGACAGAATCCCGGTAAGGAATGAACACGCGCTTCCGGCTATGACTGGTTGACAGCTCGGCTGCAAACAGAAACATAGAAACGTAATTAAAATATGAGAACCACAATACACTGCATTAAGACACAAAGGTAAATGTACAAGTGGGATAATGTTATGGATCTGCATGCATCCTGAAAAGATGGGCATTTACTTTACCTGCTAGACCAACTACAAGTTGCGATTGAAACAGGAAATTAGGATAGCGATTTGGGTGAGTTGGTCTAAGTTCACGGTGTAAATGTAGTGCAAAGTACCAAACTGTCGGACGACAATTTCGTGCTTACGTGTGTTAGGTTAGACAGCTTTATGTTTGTACCTCTTTCTGCTAAACACGCACCTATGTCCCTGCACTTTGGTGCTTTGTGCTGCATTCACACCATTATACAGAAAAATGAAGAGTGGGGGAAAGGTGGGTGTAAATGATGTTTGCAGAGCAAAGCTGACAGAAGCACAGATTTTACGCTGGTTGCAATAAGCTAATTCAGATCAAAGCAAGACCCCTAAAAGTCTGAAAGAAAAAAGAGCATAGATTTACATTAGTAATATCTAGTCAATGTGTGGGTGTAAAATGAAGTTCCTTAGAAAAGACCCACATAACAATCAATACGGCAATTAATGGCCTTTCTTCACTTGGCAAGGTCTAAGTATGAATTTAGTGAGCCCAAAAAAGAGAGAAAGAAAGAACTTATCCGAAGTACTGCCTAGCTACTTGGTACGTACACAACTGAGTGATGCCACTTTTAAAGCCATTGCATGATAAAGTGAGTTTGATAAAGCCTAAAGCAATAAAAAAGAATTGTAGATAATAGAACATATCACAAAATTTACCCAACATATACAAATGGCTGGAAGAGGTCACTTCCACCCTTCAGCAGTGAGAAAATAAAGAAAGGCTTGAAAGTGAGTAAAGTACTGAAGAACAACCAAAAGAGTTTAGTATAAAAGTAAACAGGAGTTGACGAGCGAAATGCTGAACAAGGGAAAAAAGTGCTTCTTCCGAGTTCTCCTCTAGTAGTCATCACGAACATTATCACAGTCATCTTTGACTGACAGTGCTGCAATACTAACGCACATGAACGAAGTCAGATCAGACAAAAGAAATGCATCATAATAATTGGGTTAATATCTGCACAACATTAATTTTAGTAATCACATTTTATGAAATAAATTTTGACCTTCCTTTTACTATCAATATGTTATGTGTCCAACTTTCTAAGCTTAGTCAGCATATTTACACACAATGAAGAAGATCTAACCTGTCAACCAATATGGCAAAAGCTAATTTTTTAAAGATGCTAATAATACAAACTTATTAGTATTCTCAAGGTGCTAATGTTCTCATTCAATGTTTGCAGGTCTCTTGATTACTTTTTAACTCTTTAATCCACTAGAAATCGCAGAATGTTTTGTTTGGCAATCAGTATCTGTTTGTTAATCAATCTACAGCTTTATCAACAATGACAGCAGCAGCAGCAGCAATCACAACAATGAAGATGATCACAACAATAATGCTAGCTTAAAGGCTAATGCCTGTTGTCTACTAACCTAGTGCCGATATGACTGTTCCAAGTGTGACTAAAGACTTGTTGATGTGGCCACCTTCTTTTAAACGCTGGCCAGTTGCCTTGGTGGAATCAGCCCGTTCACTGAATAATGTAACGAAGTAATCACATCATTATGCACTGTTCAATTCTGATCTAAAATGATCATAATTGAATAAAAAGAATAAAATGAACAAATGAAAAGAATAAAAGTACCACAATAGCATACAATCAAAAGCTTACCTGCCAGCAAGATCGACCAAGTTAACTTTGCTGACAGTTTCACTTGGGAGGTCACGAATAAATTTTGCCTGAAAAATGTAAAAGCCAGTAAATATGCAGACAAAGACACACATGGAAACATACCACTGCGCATGAACAGTAATTTATGCCTTGACCATTATAATCTCAAGATTAAAGATGAAGCCTCATTGTGGTATTCAAAACAAACTTAGTAAGGCAAGAGGTTCTTAAAAAGATGATGAAAATGCCTTCAACTCTCACTTAAGAATGCCTGTTAGGCTTTGTTGTAGTTTTCTATCGCTCCTCATTTTTGCCTTAAGTGTTAGAAGTTCACTGCAGCAAAACAATTAAAGTTTCACAGTCTAACAGTTTGCCAAGCCATTCTACAGAGGAAAAAATAAAATGGAAAAGCTTTACCTGAGTAAAATTCAAAGTAAAAATAGCATGCGACCGGCTGCTGACATCATTCATGGCTGTGGATGCAGTCGTCCTACCGAGAGTAAAGAAAGGCAAAACAATAAATTGTACTTTCAGTGAGAGGCAAGGTCAAACTTAATTAAGCCTAGCAAGTTGTGCCATAGAACACACCTGTGCGCATTTCCGCGTGCCATGAGCTCCTCTACATCCGAGTAGTCCATGACAAGGTGGCGTGACAAGTCTGTTAATTAAAAAAAAATCATTAAAACAGACATCTGTTGGCTTTGCAATGGGCGGCAAAACTCGATAAAGTGTCATGTACTGACAAACATCAAGTGCAGCAGCAGGGGCTGCAGAAAAAATTTACAATCTATAACAAGTTAGTTATTGTAACAGGATGCCATTGTTATATCCATTATAAATCGCAAAAATAATGTCACCTTCATAATACAAAAGCACTGTGATTCATTGCATTTTGCTGATATACAAATCATAGTGTAACAGACACACAGTTCAAGAACCATATCAGGCAGTGACGCCTTACTAAGCAGTCGCTACATGACACGAGTATGTATAGACATAACTATCATTATCATATTTTCTTAATTCCCTAAGCAGCCTCCTCACCTCCTTGGTGGTTGAAGTAGTAGGGAACTGCGCTCACATTTCACTAAAACTTAAGATGTTAAAAATGCAGCTTTTTTTTTTTTTTACTGTTATACAATCTTGCAACAGCATAAGCATGGGGTCATACTAAACATGTGTTATGCCATATTAATGCATCTTCAGGGCCAGCCATTATGCACAAATGGACACAGAGCTTTGATATCACTACAGCAAGACCACTGTATGTTTCAAGAAACAAACAATTTTATCACTGGTAAGTACGAGAAAGAAAAAAAAAAGTCCTAGTCCTGTTAGCTAGACATTAACTTAACATACAAGACTACAGCAGATATCCTATTGGAGTAGATCTATTAAAAATTTATTTCTAAAGTGAAGATGTAGGGATGCATTATTATCTACATATACTATAGAGTAACATATAATTATTTACTCTTCTTTTTACTCAAGGTACAACAAAGGGACTTCAGTGCAACCATGTGTAAGTTATAACAATGCTGTTTTGCTTTGCCAGTCACTCAATACCCCATTATATCAAACAAAAGTCTGTTAAAAAGTATTTTCAAAAGTTTTTAAAACTGTGGCAAGTGCTCAGGGATTCCAAATTGATGACTACAGCCTTCGTGAAGCAACGTCACCCCCCTCCCCCCCAACCACACCCCAGAGAGAGGTGCATAATGTGGTATCATCATCAGCAGCAAGAAGTAGGGCTCATTCGACTCGTGACGCTCGCACTATGAGCGACCTTGAGTTTGGGTGGTTCCGTGCTGACGTGGAATGAAGGAACGTTCCACAAATGTACAACTTCCTGGGCGTCATGTGTCGCAGCACATAACACAAGAAAAGAAAGAAAGAGAAGACCTTGCTGACATAAACACACCTCCCTCTTAAAGATAAGGCCAGTACTGATAACAGCAGGGCACCAAGGGATGCTTTCACTTTTTCTTTGAGCCATCCTTGCCTTGTCAGTTGGTAAGAGCAGACAGCCTTTTGATAAGTCTGTCCAACTCCTGTCTTGTGCAAGCAAACCTAAACCTGACCTGCAGACCTGAGATTGTGGCCTGCTGATAAGAGTTAAACATCAAAGAAAGCGATCGCTCTTATTTCTGACGGTACCCTCTCCACATACTTAGTGGATATCGAAAGTCAAGGGTTTACGACAACCTTTCATGAAGTCTGTCCACTCAAGTTGTTTTACATGGAGAAAATGTGGTTCCTGAGACAAGAACACGACATCGCCTTAAGAACCTGCTAAGCATGAAGTGTGCCCATCACTCCTATCTGCAGCCTACAATTTCTGCTGAGTATGCACTCAAATGTTTGAAGCACGTGAGAGAGTTACTGTGTGCCAGTACTGCTGTGCATTACACTTCAAAAGATACTGCGTTTTGAATGTTCCATGGAACTCAAATGTTGACCACGAGTGTGTCACAACAGATCCATCGAAAGGTGCCTTGGGTATGGCGCCTTTCGTACCTACCAATTTTAGTTATAGTTTCAAGTATGAAAATATCATCTTCAGCACATGTTTAATGAACAAAACAGGTTTATCCACTGACTCTGTAACAGATGAGCTATTTGCTTTGATTTCTCGTTTAGTCGGAAATCGTAAAAAAAAAAAAAACTGCACGGCTTCCCTTTTTTTGAACACGATGCCTTCTTTGGCAAGTCATCCCCACTTTCATGTATTGGATATCTGGGTTTCTAACCTTCCTCATGGCCTGAAGACAGTGCAATTTAAAATGTAGGCCTTTCCCGAGGCTGTGTGCAAATTGAATTGAATTATGGGGTTTTACATGCCAAAACCACAATCTGATTATGAGGCACGCTGTAGTGGGGTTTTCGGGACTAGTTTTGTCTACCAGGGGACCTTGAACGTGCCCCCAATGAGCGGGACAAGGGCATTTTTGCCTTTCGCCCCTATCGAAATGTGGCCGCAGTAGCTGGGATTTGATCCCGTCACCTCGTGCTTAGCAGCGAAACGCCACAGCTGCTAAACCACCGAGGTGGGTCTGAGAGTGTGTGAAGTCTAAATAAGTGGGCTGATTCTGAATATTGTGCAGTCCAAAAAATTAAGTTCTCAAATGCTCCTCCTACTCCTCTCATGCATGGAGGGATGCAATAGAGTGCCGTGCACAATGACTCGGCCCCATTCTTGCCGCCAACTCGCTCAGGAAGACATGGTTTTGATTGACTTCAACCACGAAAGCAACAATATCAAAATCAGCCATTGAAAGAATGGTGGCTGTAAAGTAAGACAAAACAGAAAATAAAAAATAGGCTTTGGATCAATTTGAGCATGCCACTTAATAAATGGCTAAAGATAAAACAGACAGTAAAACAGTTGTTAAAAGACTCACCTTGTACATATGGTCCAAGCTTTGGATGCTCTCGGACTCTGAGATTGTGCTGTGTGCTTTCTCGCTTTAACAGGTCTTTTACCTTTTCATTGTAAATTTCAAGATAACTGTAAGAATAAAAAACAATAAAGAGAAAGCAAGAAAGTATTACATTTATTTGATTTTGTAAGGACACAAAACCTTAAAGTACAGTTGTACAGTTCTAATTTGAAATTGTCGAGGGTTAGCAAATTATCTTGGACACAAAAAAAGAAGCATGAAATTCCATGCTGTCTTTGTTTTTCAGCAGCTTGTTCTGCACAAGTGCCCATGTGAAAAATGTTGCCCAGGAATTCTACGGAGCTTTAGTGTTCGGAGTAACACTGCATTGGCTTCTTGGCACGATACCATTAAATGCATGGGAGATCTCAATCGATCAAGTCACTGTCAAGAGGCCTTTGCTAGTTTTGCAATGTCGCTTTATTTTTTTGACGCAAGTAACACTTTTCATCATGTAAATTACTATACTAAGTATAATGAGGCACTCTGCTTGGTTACTTTTCAGCTGTTAATTGCCATGATGACCATGTAGAAATACAGGTGATATCAGGTTAACAATGTGAGCACTGTGGAGCAGTAGCTGACATCACTGTAGAGCAAACGTCCAGTGGCCCCAACTTTCTTTTTTATATCTTAAATCAAGAAATGAAAAAATACAGGATAGCACGTTGAAAAATCTTTTGATTTGCATTGCCATTGCCAAACTGATGACATGGCACACAGTGTGGCACACAAACTTGCGCTTCCACACATGTTTAACATTGGGTACCAGTTAAGCAAGAAGTTTAGACAGTACTTACCTAACCTCTGTACGAAATGTAGTGCCAGAATTTTGCCCTAATTTCATCCTAGTGTACATAGCCTAGAATGAAAGAAAGGAATACAATTATATATATATATATATATATATATATATATATATATATATATATATATATATATATATATATATATGTATGTATGTATGTATGTATGTATGTATGTATGATGGTGTCCGTGTCCCACACTTGACAGGTTCTAGGCTACAACAAAGTAAACAATGTGAGAGAAAAACTGGATGTAAGGAGAAACTCATTTGTGGAGCACTGCAGCACCTTTTAAAAAAGGTGCGAATGTATATGGTATTACAGGGCATCCCCACGAATATTTTCTGACAAGAATTTTTTTAATGTGACTTGTACGAGCAGAGTTAGCAGTAATCAATTGTTGTCCCTGCCATGCCTCTTTGGCTTTTCAAAATTTTTTGTTATTCCTACATTGTACTCAAAGTTGTGGCATTGTGCCCGTGATGTCTTCACTCTTCTGTTTTATCTTCGTGCTGAGCATTGGTAGTGGCACGGCCTTCGAGATCAGTCCGTCACGCCGCCTAAACTTGGAGGCCACAGCACCAACAAAATGGTATTTCTCTCCGCTATGAGGAGGCACCACTGTTTTAACACAAAAGAGGCCTCTCAGTGACCAACAGCCATCGTGTGTGACACAATGAAAACAAAATAAACATAAAGTTGATTAGCGAGTGGCTTTTTGAGAAAAAGTTAGGCTCCCTGCTATGTGTATACACATAGTAATGATGGTAAATGGCTCAGGTGTTCATGAGACCATAGTGACTAAGCAGTCAATCATTATCAGTTCGTTATAAAGTTCATTACTAGTGTCATATCCTTAAATATTATCACGCATGTTTACGCTTAGCTCTCAACCCAATGTCCCAATGAAATCGCTCTAAACAGAGAGATGGACTTCAAGTGACAAGCACACTTACTTGGCAAATTCGCGGTATGAGCCCTTCATTGTCCTGAAAAAGGAGAAGCCTCTGAGATGATAGCCAAGGCACCCAAAATTCAACTTAAGCAATAATATGGCATTTAATATCACAGCAACAATGCAGAATCTAGAAACAGTGCTCACAAGAAAGCCTTCTGTCAGTAGCACTCAGCATGAATATACAATTATTAAATTGTTGAATGGTTATAAGGTCCACAACTATAGAAACAAACATACACTTCTACATAAATTAAAAGCTTCTACTTCGTAGCCATTATGCAATCTGCAATGCAATGTGCATTGAAATTGACCAGCTTCCCTTGAAGTCAAACATTACAGGTTTCTTCCCATGCAAAATACTTTCTTTTTTCAAGCCAGAAACAAGATTTAAAAATCATAGCAGCTTATTACCACTGTCATCAGAAAGCAACTTTCTCAGAGTGAACATTATGCACCTAAATCTACATTTTTAGTAATTTCTTTTAACTGAGCATTTCCTTATACTTTTACTCGTAACAAGCCTATGTTAAATTAACATTGCATCCTAACTTTTTAACATAATTCATATTGGAACCAAAGATATCGCTACAGGTATGTGCGAAGTCTTAAATTCATACCCTTGTACAATACAAACTCTTTAATTTTACACTGCCTCATAAATAACAACAAGTGCAGTAAAGAGCTTTAACTAACTTTTCTATAATATTTTACAGTGTAAATAAAGCTGTTGCAGTCCCAAAAATTCCACCTTTAAAAATTTTAAATGCCTCAATTTTTATTAGTTCCTACAGTAATTGCCTAATAAAGGCACTGTAATGTTTCCCACATGATGAAACATGCTAGATCAGAGATAAGCTTTCTTTTAAATACTACAAGCTTCACAGGGTATTTTCTTCATCCCTTCCTTAT
This sequence comes from Dermacentor andersoni, assembly GCF_023375885.2. Lineage (NCBI taxonomy): Eukaryota > Metazoa > Arthropoda > Arachnida > Ixodida > Ixodidae > Dermacentor > Dermacentor andersoni. Next base: position 130,065,765 of record NC_092823.1, read on the forward strand.
GAATTGATGGACTTAATGTTTTGATAAACGTAAACCGTGTTTGTTTGGTTCAAGAACTATTCAATATAGCTACCCATAAGTGCCTTTCTATACCTTGTAAAGCACATAGCAACACCCAGAAGAATCGGCAAAGAAAAAAAATTTGAAGCAAGTTCTGGAATGCAAACTCACAGACGAGCCCATCATAGTGAAGGTCTTTCCTGACCCGGTTTGGCCGTAGGCAAATATGCAAGCATTGTAGCCTTCAAATGCATTGTCCACAACTTCCTGGCCAAGGTCATTAAAAACCTACCCCAAGACACCCCAAATATATTGTACATGTGAACAAAATATTCATAAAAGACAAGTATTAATGTGCTTTTGATTGATTGAGGCAAGGGTCCATGCACAAGAAGTAAGAACAACTTGGCACTAAATGTATATAAACTCAATCTCCACAATGAATTGAAGTTCTTATGCATAGTGGAGGTGTTTTGAAGATGTACTTAGTCTCTAACAAAGCTTCCTGTAATGACTTACTAATGTGCAGGAATTTAAGCACATATGTTCAAGCTTCTGTATAGGAGCAGCAGGCCTCTGTTTAATCCATCATGTAGTTTATGAAAAGTAGCATAGCAATGGTTTGCAAAGGTCTCTAAACAAAATGGAACAGAACATTGAATATGTTCTGTCAAAAAAAAAAAATTTAATTATGGGGTTTTACGTGCCAAAACCACTTTCTGATTATGAAGCACGCTGTAGTGGGGGACTCCGGAAATTTCGGCCACCTGGGGTTCTTTAACATGCACCTAAATCTAAGTAAACGGGTGTTTTCACATTTCGCCCCCATTATGTTCTGTCAATATATGCTGCTAAGGCAGTGTTGCTGTGGGCAATCATTAGCAGCCTTGACATACCTGTATAACAAGATTAAAGCTTTATTTGACAACAAGCTTCAACAAAAGTAGCTGCTTTTGTTTTTTTTACAAGAGTAGCTACTCATTAAGCTTTAACACGAGTTTAGCAACTCTTTAACAAGAATACCTAAAACTCATGTTATTCTGGCAGTCTATTAAAAAAAAAATTGTTTTCTTAAAATTGCTAGCCATTTACAAAGATTACATGCAGTGACATTTATACTTTCCGAAGCTTGACGCTCTCAGTAATCTTGCCGACACAACAGAGTCTAACCTAATTGTTATTACTGAAACTTGGCTTAATTCTACAATAGAAGACTCTGAAATATTGCCATTTTTCCCTAATTTCAATATTTTCAGGCATGATCGAACTACCAAACGTGGTGGCGGCGTATTCATTGGCGCTCATAAGGACCTTCAATGTACTGAAATTAAGACATCGTCCTCCCTAGAAATTCTGTTCGTCCTGTGTAATGCCTCTTACCCACCCACAATAATCGCAGTCTGCTATCGCCCCCCTGGCAATGATCCTAACTTTGTTGCAGAATTCCACGAAACATTGCGTTCGGTAACTGAATTGCATCACCACTCTCCGATGTTACTGTTCGGTGATTTTAACTTCCCCGCCATAAACTGGACTAACCTAACATCAGCAACTTCGCAACACAGTACCGAAAGCGATTTTGTTAACTCCTGCCTAACCTTTGGATTAACGCAACTTGTCACTGAACCTACACGTCAAGGTTGTAATTCTTCTAACATACTGGACCTCATTTTTGCTTCTGATCCTGACAAAGTTTATGCAATGACGTATTTGCCTGGTCTTAGTGATCATTCTATAATCCATGCATCGTACTCCTGTCAGCTTACACAACCTACAAAGATAACCAAAGTGATCAAACTGTATGACAAAGGGAATTACTCGGCAATTAACTCGGAACTCGCACATTTTGCTGTTTCATTCCACACCAGTTTTTTTATGCGTTCTGTCGAAACTAACTGGCTGCTTTTTAAAAACAAGATGCTCGATGTGTTCGCGAGATACGTTCCCGTTATCACCCTAACCGAAAAACAGTCATCCCCATGGTTTAATATCACACTAAAGCGTTTTAACAATAAAAAGAAAAGGCTTTTTCGCTCTGCTAAACGATTTAACAACGCAGGCGCATGGAATAAGTATTACCTTGCAGAAAAAGAATTCGAAGCTCTAGCAAATAAAGAAAAACGCACTTTTTTTTCGCAAACGCTACCGTCTATGTTAAGAAATAACCCCCAAAAATTCTGGAAAGTTATTAACCCTAATAACTCCCAGCCATTAGCTCTGTTTGACGATCAAAACCATCGTATTCCCGATTGCGAAATTGCTGAACAACTTAACCGTACTTTTTCTTCCGTCTTCACAACTGAACCTGTTAACATATTACCTCGCTTCCCTCTTTCGGATCATGCAGTCATGCCTGATATTACCTTTTGTCCTTACGGCATTGAGAAACTAATTGATTCATTAAAACTTACATCATCGTCTGGCGTCGATGAAATAAATGTTAAAATGCTGAAAAACACCAAAACAAATGTGAGCGCGATGTTATGTGCTATTTTTCAGCAATCATTGTCATCAGGAGTGGTGCCGGAAGACTGGAGAGTAGGCAAGATTGTTCCAGTCCCCAAAAAAGGTCCTCCATCGTTGTGCTCTAGTTATCGCCCCATTTCACTCACCAGTGTTTGTTGCAAACTAATGGAGCATGTTATTTACTCTCAGATGGTAAACTTTTTAGCATCCAATAACTTCTTTCACCCAGCTCAACATGGCTTCCGTAAAGGTTTTTCATGTGACACCCAACTAGCTTTATTTTTTCATGATCTAAGCTCTAACCTCGATTTGAACGTACCTGTAGATGCTATTTTCTTAGACTTTGAAAAGGCATTTGACAAAGTTCCACACCAACGGCTACTCCTAAAACTTTCCCGTCTCAAGATTAATCCATTTGTACTAGACTGGATACGTAGCTTCCTCACTAACCGACAACAGTTTGTATTTGCTAACACACAGTCATCTAAAAGATCTTCTGTCCTTTCGGGCGTACCATAAGGCACAGTTCTCGGACCACTACTCTTTCTAATTTACATTAATGATCTTCCTACTGAGATCTCTTCTAACATTCGATTGTTCGCAGATGATTGTGTAGTTTATCGACGCATAACTAACACTTCAGACATGCATTTGCTTCAAGATGATCTAAAACGCATTGAATTATGGTGCAACAAATGGTTGATGTCTTTAAATACTAAAAAAACCTCGCTAGTTTCTTTCCATCGCAGACAGCATCACCAATCAGGGAAATACACCATATACGGCGCCGAAATCTCATCCGTAGACTCGTATAAATACCTCGGCATAACCTTTTCAACTACCCTAAATTGGTCACATCATGTCATTAACTTAGCCAATACCGCGAATCGAACCCTCGGTTTTCTCCGCCGGAATCTAAGACTTGCTCCCCCATCAGTAAAATTGTTAGCTTATGTTACATATGTCCGCCCTAAGTTAGAATATGCATGCTCTGTCTGGGATCCTCATCAACATAACCTATCTAATACACTGGAATCAATTCAAAACCGTGCAGCCCGGTTTATCTACTCAGAATATTCTTATCATGCAAGCGTGTCTGAACTAAAATCCCGTGCCGGTCTTACTAATCTAGAATCGCGACGTCTTATTTCTAGACTGTGTCTTTTTCACAAATTCTATCATTCACCACTCCACATTTCAGCTATATTACCAGCTCATCGTCAGTCCAGCCGTATTAACCACAGCAAAGCCGTGTATCCTCCCCCGGCGCAGACTACCTCTCATCTACGATCATTTTTTGTGAAAACCGCCAGGGACTGGAACGGTCTGTCTGCCGACATCACGCACCACTCCGACACTCATCACTTCAAGCATGCTCTGGAATCACTGTTTTGTTAAAGCCCATCCCTCATGTAATACCCCATCTCTGGGGCCTTTGAGGTATAATAAATAAATAAATAAATAAATAAACATGTTCCCTCAAATCTATACTACCACTTGTACCAAGTGGTGTATTTTTCATTGCAAAACATAATTAATGACCTGATAACCTTGCGTTGTGAATCAAAAGAAGTCATATGGTGCTACAGATTATAAGTCCAACACCTAGATCTATACGAGCACTCGCACGTCTTCACTAGCAAACTATAATAGAAGACCCAATAACTCTGAGCTGTTAAGCAGGAAAGATGTTATGAAACTATAGATATTACCTGTTCTTGCGTTACAAAGTGTTGATCACTTGGGTGCACAGACCAGTAAGAATAGTCAAATGTAAATTCCTTAATTCGCTCTCGGCCTAACTCCTCACTTCCACCCTGTGGCGACACCTATGAGTAAAAAGCAGTGTTAATACCTGTGCAAGGTGCTGGCATAGGTGACACAATGCGCGGACACACTGGCAATGACAAACATATACACAGAGCACACTGCACCCATTTGCAGGAGCACGAAAACAAATTACATAGGTACAATCAAATATAATTATAATAGAAAGCTACACATGCGTGTATAAATGGGTGCACCGCTGGAACCACTGGCATTTGCACAAGCACAGTGTGCAAGCTGAATCGCCAATGCAATGCACTGTGTTTGGATGTAAACCGAACAACAATAGTAATGGAACAGATAATTTCATACTAGACAAACCACGAAAATAAAATTTCTTCTTCAGTTCTTAAGAATAGGCAGACTTGAATTCTTTTTTTTTATGCACCCATGATGTGGTTAAGAATAACTTTTTGTAGACAGTCAATGAAACAAGCTCAAAGTTAGATCCCACTGCTACATTCTTATTAGCATAGTGTTGTTTATCAGATTTAATTTCCTGTTTACTTTGACCTGAAGTCAAGAATGAATGAATGAATGAATGAATGAATGAATGAATGAATGAATGAATGAATGAATGAATGAATGAATGAAACTACAGCAGTTGAAATGGCTTCTTATTATCCCAATGTAAAATTTGTGTCACAAAGCATGAGTAGTGCACCATAAAGATTATTAAATTTGCCCGGATAATCTTTTTTTACGTATGGAAAGCACGCAGCAATATAAAAATAAGTTTGGTCAAAATGTTTTGTTTACTACAATAATGGTTCAGTGACACAGAGCAAACAGGAGGGCAATGAACTTTTTCAATGTATGGCATACAGCATTGATGTTTGTTTCTTTTTGTTTGTAATTTATTTTTAGATGTTGTCTCAGGGAATACTAAGGTTGGAAACACTGGAAGATAGAACATGGCAAATATCACCAGCTTGCAGACCTAACAATTTGACAAGAGAAAGCCAAGACACTTCATCGTGCATATAATCCACAGTGCATCAATGAGCCTCTGGTATTGCAGTATGAATGCAAGTGCAGAAAGCTGGAAAAGAGGCTGCAGGAAAGAACTGGTGCAACTAAAGGCAGCACAGCCTCATGACCTAGTGGTGTCCTGCTGTCCATAACAGAATGCAGCTGATAAAGTATCGCTGGGTCATGTGAATTGCCCTCAACAGTCAGATGTGCGCTGTGGTGTGAAACTCGTATAAAAAAAGATTGAAATGACTATGCATTAAATAACTGTAAAGAAATTTTCATTCACGAGCTTGACATAATGCAAAATCAGCCATAACACGAGTATTGGAATGATATATAAAGTGCAACATTTTGCAAAATGCAAGGATTGGCTGTGACATGTGAAAATAGTATGAATCTTTTGTAGGACCAATTTTTTATGAGCTGTGGGCCAGAAATTATGCAGGAACTATAAAAACTAGGTCTTTGTAAAGATTGGCTTGTTTTCACTATTACACACTACACAGTTAAAAAAAGCAGGATGGCAGCAATGGGGATAGACTTATTTATTTTTGCCCATACAATTTTTCTTGCTACCATGAGATATGCTAAATCTTGTTATTCTTTGTAATAGATTCTGTATTTTGTTCTGTTAACATTCTTTTATTTTTGCTTGTGTATTACCGTATGGTGTGCTGCTGTTGCTTTGAGTTGTTAAGTTCATAATTTTTCTTGTAAAGGAGGTCCCGATACAGTCTTTGACTATGGCACCTCCTTTTGTATACTAAATACCTGTAATATGACCGAACTTTTAATAATAAATTCCGATTTGGGTATACCTGCTTTTTCAGGCAGTAGAAGATGGTGAATGTTAAGTTTATAAAAACACTGGTTGACTTAAACAACAATAATAAGAAGGGAATGATAAACTTATAATTGCTTAATTAGGCAGATTGCTGGTTAACCTTTTATGACAAGAGCGCAATACGACACCTCGACTACTGAAGACATGCCACTGTTGAAGACTTACCACTGCACACAAAAAAAAAGTCATCTATTTATCTGGATAACTAACCATTCGGTTACCTAGTAATGGTCTAGAAACTAGAAATTAAAAAGTAAATGGGAATAAGCAACACAAGAGAAAAATATCCTTTTGCTCTTAGAAAGCTGAACCAGACACCACAATGCCTGCAGTAAAGTTTTGGAGCAACACCGAGGCCACAATTTAGAAAAGGAACACAACACATGACCTATTTACAAAGACTGCGCTGTCACATGGTCATAAATTTTATAAACAGATGTCCCATCTACAGACTCTGGCACAGTGAATCAGAAGCTCCACGCTCACGCGGCTCCATTCACGTTTGTTCAGACAAGTTTCGCAAGGTCGGCTCACTGAGCCATAAAGTTTTATGACCCACAGTGTGAACCCACATGTGGGTTAAAAAGAAACTTTTGGCAAAGCCTAATGGCTCTGCATCAAAGATATGCCGCTACAGAACTGAACAAAAGCCACCCCCATTATCACGATGGCCCCGCGGGTGTGGTGATAAATGATAAGGCAAAGCTACATGCCGACACAATGCTGGACTTGCGTGTTGTGCGATGTGGCTGTCACTGCAATTGGGGAAAACGCCCTCAAGTGAATGCGCTAGTGCAAGAATTTCATTGACCGACAACTGCTTCTGTGCAGCGGAGAATAGATCGCGATGTAGTACAGGCACACCATTGCAGCAGGAAGGCCTGTGCATACACCAATTTGTCAGTGCTCTTTAGAGGCTGGTAAATAAAATTATGGGTCTGCCCATTGACTCTATTTTGATGAAATGGTTTACATCACAACAATGCACACCAATGATTATAATTAGATCGCTCTAAGAAGCTGTTTCCAATAAGATGGAGGAATGAAAATAAATGGTTTCTTGAACACTTGTTATGCTTTCCTGCCCTTAATTTTCAAACGATCTGTGATGTAAATTTATCTATTGCAATAATTACAAAGGAAAAATGCCTAGAACACTCTGTACTTTCACGCTGAACTAAACTGTACATTTGATTTAAGAGCGTGTAAAGCTGACAATCTGAGATGTCACCAAGTGACAGAACAAGAACATCTTTTTAAATAACCTTTGTTAAAATTTTGTTGAAAAAATTGCTGTACCACTTGTCATATGAGCACTGTTGCCGATTATTTCTGCGTTTTTCTCACGTTTTGCCAAACATGTGCATGTTGTGTATTTTTTTGTTTTCTCATTGTATTGTAATCCCACTCTAGCTGCTTGGACCACATGGCCTGCAGTATTGTGAAAATAATATAAATAAATAAATAACTAAATAAATAAATAAATAAATAAATAAGAAACATGGCGTTTTAAGCTTGTTCACTTGACTGTGCAGGCAATACGACTATATTGCTACTCAATATCACTGCAGTGTGTGTAGCTATAAAACAAAATGCAATTGGTAGACGGTTTAAAGCAATTTTTCCACCTCTCAACTAGAATTCTGTGCCTGCGATAAATATTTACATTCTACTTAAAATAATTTACTGGTGTTCAGAAAAAAAAACAAAGTATTTATATCTGCAGCTCCGCTCGACAGAATTTGGAAAGGGCATTGTATTCCACCTTCTGGGATCTTGTAAAGCAGTTCGAATTGCTGGACTGAACCTTAGAATTTGGATTGCTGAATCGATGCAGGTGTGTGGGCTTCACAGTAACTTGAGTCTCAATAGGTAACTAATGCATAAAAGTTTGTTTTACAAACAGCACACATGTATCACGCTAGTTTATTGTTTTACAATTAAGCATAATGCCAGAATGCAAGTCCCATCCTGATTCAAGAAGTCAGAATTGTATGCAGCGAAATATTATGACAATTGGCTGGGGCAGGTTAATTATATGCTACTGTGCAAAAAATTCATCATGCACATAGAATCCCCCACAAGACGTCCATGCAACACGGTGTGGACAGAAACCATGCAGCCTGGCACAAACTCCACGTAAACACAGGAAGCGATAACCAGATTGACAGGCTTGAAGCACTGTACTCACTATTATATTGGGGCAGGAGATTAGGCTCTGAAACTGTACGATGCAGAAAAATAAAGTAGTTGCGATGTACGAGAAATAAAAAGCCAACTACTGACTGTACACAAGAATCCAAGAAGTACTAAAATAAAGCAGCATTTGTGCACAGATGTGACAAATTGAAACTAGTATGATTATTCCTTATGTCAATTCGGTTTTAATAAAATATTTAACATTAACAGCATGTAAGGCAGATTACCGACTGTGCTAAGACATAAACAGAAATATTCTCTAGGAGCAACAGGCATAGGCCACAACAATTGATGCCAGAAATACACACATTCAATTTTGCAATTGCAAGCTGCTAGTGGATAAAATGTATGCAAGCATGCTTTGTACACTTGTTATAGAAGAACAAGAAATGTAGTACCAACTCAATTCTTGACAGTTATTGCAATCACTGGCATGAGGAAGGTTTGACTTATAGGAACCGAGGCTGCCTGAAGTACCAATATGTGAGTGCATAATGTAACCGCACAAACAACAATGGACAAAGAAGTAAACGCACTGGACAAGCATGAAACTTGAGCAGTTGAAGTTCTGCGCTTGCCCAGTGTGTTTCCTTCTTTGTCCATTGTCGTTTGTGCGGTTACATTATGCATTCAAATATCGACCACCAACTAGTCCGCCTTTCTCAGTTACGTATCAATATGTGCCACTACATTTTTATATAAGTAGACATTAAAAAGCAAAATAAGAGGGGCGGGCATACTTCCTCAGCACCCACCTTTAGTTTAGGAGTTTGAAACAAAGAAAAAAAAAAGCCAATCTTCCCAGATATCTAGAGCACCCTATGAATGTAAATGATTTTGTCCCACCATTTCGCAATTGTATTTGAGAGGTCATCTAGCCTGGCAATACACAATTATAGAAAATAGGGGTGCTTAAATTTTCCTTAACACGATAAACAGCTGAAAGCATTCATGTCAACACTTCCAAGAAACCAAAAACGTGAAACGAGGTGCTGGAAATTATTACGAACAATACTGGTCTGTTGAAAAAAAATTTCTAAAACAAACTCGTTCAGTCATGTCAGGACAAAACAGCCAGCACGCAAGAATATCAACTAAAGCTTACTACAGGTCAAAGCACATCTATATGCACATGCGAATGTTCAGAGTTATTGTACCACTAAACTGGCACACAATGTCATCAAGCACACCTGTTTCCCATGCACAGATGAGGTAAATGGCCAATGACTAACCTTCAGATTTTCAATGCATGTCTTGTTACCATCCATGCGAATAATCTCACTGCTTTTCAAGTCAATCTCCCTGCAGAAGAAAGAGGCAAGCATGTAATTTCGACACACCTTTCCATGCCAATGCCACCTTTAGTTTGGCTTCTTGCTATATATCGTTCAAACTCCACCCACCTGAGACCAGTTAGCTCTCGCATACCATCACATTCTGGTACAAGCATTAAAAATAATAATCAGTAAGCTATTTGTTTCCGCGTGTCAGTTAGGTCCCATACATGTAAAAGATGCAGACAAGTAAGACACATCACCTGTGCTGTCTTCTCACTTGCCCATATCATTGCCCCATTTTAATATGGAAAGAAAAATGCAATTACGAGAGTCTAGTTGGCTGAAAGCCTTCCAGAAAAAGATAGCCAGATTATAGAGGCTGCAAGCCCCAATGTTGAGTGCAAACAAAACACCAGGAAAAAAAAAAAATTAAATTATGGGGTTTTACGTGCCAAAACCACTTTCTGATTATGAGGCACGCCGTAGTGGAGGACTCCGGAAATTTCGACCACCTGGGGTTCTTTAACGTGCACCTAAATCTAAGTACACAGGTGTTTTCGCATTTCGCCCCCATCGAAATGCGGCCGCCGTGGCCGGGATTCGATCCCGCGACCTCGTGCTCAGCAGCCCAACACCATAGCCACTGAGCAACCACGGCGGGTAAAAAACACCAGGAAGGAAACAATGAAGTCCGCTTTTGTACCTTGCACCTTTTTTTAGCACATAAAGGAGGAGTGATTGTGGAAGAAATATGTGGCGAAGAACAGACCACATTGAGCGACAAAACAGCACTAAGATGATGAACAACAGAATGTTCCATTCTTATCTGTTTTCTTCTTGCTTCATCTGCCCTTGAAATGCTCTATTATTGATCAACTCCTTCGTTTTGTCTACACTCAATATGTTCTACTATAATGATTACTAACCAGACCAGCGCTATGGCATATAGGACCATTTCATGAGATCACACAAGAGGAAATGGTGCACGAAAAGATGGCATACAATTTTCTGATCCTTCTGATCCCCAACACCTTGTTTTTGTTATAGGATTTCGGTTTTAACTTTAATGAAACCACTACTGCATGGTCTGACACAACGGCTGTGCTAGTACTTCAATATGTGCTGACTTTCCCCAACGGAGCATGCAGTTGAAGTATGCAATATCTATGAGCGAACATCTGCTTATCTTAAGCAAATACATACTCGACCTAACTCTATCCAAACAAACGATAAATCAAGGGTGCAAGATATTAAGAGCAAGATGACAACACCTCAGAAAATGAAAATCCTATTTTATTCTCTGATTTGGTTTTGTTCGACAGTTGTTTATAAGGTTGGCTGGCACCCCTTTATCGCACCTTTCTTATCAGGAAACATTGTATTTGGCAAATTTCACTACACCACAAACTGTTCGTTTTCCAGACGTATACAGAGCGCTTCTTACATTACTGAGAAGCTTTTCAACACTTTTAGATCCATGACAACTCTTACAGAGTAACGAATGTAAAAAAAAAAAAAAAAAAAAAAAACATCGAGAAACGAAGTTTCATTGAGCAGGAATATTTTTAGCGTGCGAATTCACATGTAGCACTGGCCTTTTCTTATGAGAAAAAAATGGTGCACTTCTAACATGGAACAAGTCAACCGTGTAAATCACAGCATACTCCAGCGCAGGCTGTGTAGTTGCCATGAACGAGTTCAACGATCGATTCCAGCCACTAAATAAAAAGCCAAACACTGTCGGCGAGATGTATGCATGGTTTAAGCGCTCCTGCTGCTTACGCACCATTAATATTTCTGTATTGTTTGCGTGAGACTGTTCAAAGCCAATAAGAGTGAACTGATATTAGTACCTAGGTGCTCTGAAAACCGATACATCTCTGCCAAAGCGTGTCCCGCCAAGTATTGTTTACAGCCTTGTTTCGGCTGGGAACATGACGGAGCTCGAACACCTTTGTGTAGGATTCACATAGACGGTCGAGAGAAGTCATGAATCGTTACAAGAAAAGTGGGAATTACTAGACTACGCCTCCGAAGAGACGTGAAGTACGACGGAGAGCAAGCGCTCCAAAACGCACTCGGCTGCAGCACTGACAGTTGCCAAACGTACAGACCGCGCACACCCAGTTCGTTGCTTTATTCGCAAGCGCCGAATATAGCCAGTTCATCACGCGCTGCACCCCAGAATCTGAAAGCGCGCCGCGCAATCCTTTCAGCCAATGTTGACACGCACGTACGCAGTCCACGGAGCTGGCGGTCTGCGCAACGAAAAATGCAAATAACAAGACGGCAGCCCGGAACGGCGCGGCGAACAGCTGAAATCGGGAGCGCAACAGCGGGGGGCGCAAAGCTCCGTTCCAAGGAAAAATGTGTTTGTTATGTCAGGAGCAGCACCTATTCAAGGGCCGTCAGAAGCGAAACTGCTACGACAGAAAAGCAAACCGTAGCAAACGCAAGGCAAGGAAAAGAGTGCGGTCCACGAAGCGAGGCTGGTTTTCTTAGAGCGACAGGCGCGTGAGTCACACACACGAGTCGGTTGCGACGCGAAACTGTCTCACCTTTGATTAAAGGGCCTGGCACGCACGGCGACCTTCACTGACGCCATGGTGCACTCCCGTGAAGTTAGCAGACACTACTGGTTGCAAGAAAACACTGCAAAACAGGTCAACACAGCATGGAAAACGGTGGCTGAAGGGTCGGCTCCTGCTGCTGTCTGCATAACTGCTCCGGAGACGACGTTGCGAAGATCACAGCTGTCGCACATACGGGGGATCCTGAAACGCGCGCACACATTTGGCTCTCGCTTCTGTGTTGCAGCCGTTGCTGCACTCCTCTCAGCTGCGGCCGGCGATACGAGCGCTACCTGGCGTTTTCCAAGAGCGACGTCGTGCCAGTGTGGCCGCTGCATAGCGCGAACGGCGCTAAATTTGGCGAGGAAGTTGCGCATAAAGCCCGGGTGCGCGTTTGTTGGACGTTACGCAGTTACGCCGGTTACGCTACGCTTGAGCAGTTCTTTTGTGTCGGTCGTTGTGCGTTGCGGGCGTTGCAAGGTACGAGCTGCCGACCTTGATTACACACTCTGCGAGCACCCAAAAGCACGCTGTAGGCAAAGAAAAAATAAGTGGGGCCGCTCTCAAAACACAACTGCCTTAGAACTCCTTCCTGCTTGCTGAAGCGAATAAATGAAGTGCGCCTGCGAAGTAACGGACAATGACTTACTTTTCTTTCTAGGTGGGCTGTTCACATGTTTCATTTTCCTTCTATCGTCTCAGAAGCTACGTTGTGTATGCAGCTGACTGTAGGGAAACTGACCCCTGCAACGTTTAACACCCGAATCCTCTCAAGTGAGGCTAGCTTAGCAGGACTCTTAGAAGAACTGTCAGACATTGTTTTAGATATTGTCGGCCTTAGTGAGAGTAGACGAACTGGTGAGGCTTACACATTACTGAATAACGGCCATGTCTTCTGCTATAGAGGTCTCCCGGATAAGAAGCAATACGGGATAGGATTCCTAATCCATAAGGACACAGCGGGAAACACTGACGAATTCTACAGCATCAACGAGACGGTAGCAGTAGTCGTAATAAAGCTCAATAAGAGGTATAAATTAAAGGTTGTACAAAGCGAAAATAAGTGATATTAGAAATTATAAGGTGAGAAAGACTGAAGAAGCTGTAAATAATGGACGCAGACTGAAATCAGTGAGAAGGAAACTTGGCATAGGACAAACCAAGATGTATGCACTGAAAGATAAGCAGGGTAATATCATCAGCAATCTCGAAGGTATAATAAAAGCAGTGGAAGAATTCTGTACTGACCTGTACAGTAGCCAGAGGACTCAGGAGTACTCTATACGAAACAATAATGAACAGTATACAGAAATCCTCCTATAACTAATGATGAGGTCAGAAGGGCCTTGCAAGGCATGAAACGGGGAAAGCGGCAGGAGAGGATGGAATAACAGTCGATTAAATGAAAGATGGAGGAGACATAATGCTAGGAAAACTGGCGGCTCTATCGACTGCAAGGGTCCCAGAAAACTAAAAGAATGCACACATACTAATCCACAAAAACGGCGACGTTAAAGAACTGAAGAATTATAGGCCCATTAGCTTACTCCCAGTATTATATAAAATATTTACCGAAATAATCTCCAATAGAATAAGTGCAACATTGGACTTTAGTCAATTAAGGGAGCAGGCTGGCTTCAGGAAAGGATACTCTGCAATGGATCACATCCTTGTCATTAATCAGATTATCGAGAAATCCGCAGGGTACAATAAGCCTCTCTATATGGCTTTCATAGATTACGAAAAAGCATTTGATTCAGTAGAGATACCAGCAGAGATAGAGACATTGCGTAATCAAAGAGTACAGACCGCTTACGTAGATACCGCGGAAAATATCTACAGAGATTCCACAGCCACCTTAATTCTACACAAGAAAAGTAGGAAGATACCGATGAAGAAAGGGGTCAAACAAGATGACACGATCTCTCCATTGTTATTCACTGCGTGCTTGGAAGAAGTATTCAAGCTATTAAACTGGAAAGGTTTAGGAGTAAGGATCAACAGCGAATACCTAAGCAACCTTCGGTTTGCCGATGACATTGTTCTATTCAGTAACACTGCGGACGAGTTACAACAAGTGATTGAGGGCCTTAACAGGGAGAGTGTAAGATAATGATAACTAAATTATGATAAACAGGGGAGTGAGTCAAAGATAATGATAAATAACCGGGCAAGGGAACAAGAGTGCAAGATTGTAAGTTAGCCTCTAGAGTCTGTGAAGGAGTACGTTTACCTAGGTCAACTAATCACAGGGAACCCTGACCATGATAAGGAAATTCACAAAAGAATAAAAATGGGTTGGATTGCATACGGCAGACATTGTGAGCTCCTGACTGGTAGCTTACCGTTATCCCTGAAAAGGAAAGTATACAATCAGTGCATTTTACCGGTCCTGACATATGGCGCAGAGACTTGGAAACTAACAAAGCTTGAGAACAAGTTAAGGACCGCGCAAAGAGCGATGGGACGAAGAATGCTATAGGCGTAACTTTAAGAGACAGAAAGAGATCGATTTGGATCAGAGAGCAGACATGCATAGACGATATTCCAGTAGACATTAAGAGAAAAAAATGGCGCTGGGCAGGTCATGTAATGCGCAGATTAGATAACCGTTGGACCGTTAGGGTGACCGAATGGGCACCAAGAGAAGGAAAGCGCAGTAGAGGACGGCAGAAGACTAGGTGGTGCGACCAAATTAGGAAATTTGCGGGTGCTAGTTGGAATCGGTTGGTGCAGGACAGGGGTAATTGGAGATCGCAGGGAGAAGCCTTCGTCCTGCAGTGGACATAAAACAGGCTGATGATGATGATTCTACACTCTAAGAAAAGTTTACGCTCTTTGAGGCTTATCTTGTCTCGCAACGATAATCGTCATCTATCTTGAGCTTCTTTCCTTCCTTTAATGCTGCACGCCGGGTACTTTCAGGTCAGGAAGAGCATGCACGTTATCAATGTGACATTGCATTCTCGAGAGGAAAGTAGCGAGTGCAGAATTTTCAAGAAAGGAAACGCAAGCAAGGCAGATGACGGTTATTGCTGTGGGACAAGACTCTTAAAATTTCAATGTTTGCGCCCTTTGGGGCTTACATCTTGTCCCACAGCAATAATCGTCATCTGCGTTGCTTTCGTTTCTTTTCTTCAAAACTCTGCCCTCGATACTTTCCTGCCGATAATGCAATGTCATGTTGATATCGCGCATGCCATGGCGCATGCCGTTCGTGACCTTGAAGTACCGGGCTCACAGCGTTAAACTAAATGGGGGCAAGATAGATGATGACGGTTATAATGGTTATACTGTACACCTGGGTATCGTATTACATGCTGTATTTGCCATGGTGCCACTATCAGTGCATTCCCCAAAATGTACTTTATTTTTCTTTATCGTGTAAATACATTTTTGCCTGTATTGTGACCTACCACTCCTGTAATAGCCCAAAGTTGGGCTGACAGTGTCAATAAAAAAATGAAAATGATTATGGTTGTGAGACAAGTTAAGCTCCAAAGGGTGCAAACTTCTTTAAGAGTGTATATAGAATTTACAACCTTCGAGGGGTATTTGTCCCCAGAAGATAACTCTCATGCCGTTGGTGTAGTACCAGTACGCAAGATGGATGATGATTATTGTTGTGGAGAGAGACGTACGTCCAAAAGCGTGTAAACTGTTTTGCGAGTGGGGAGTTTCTTGCGGAACAGAGGTGCTTCTGAGCATGGGATTTCTACACTCTAAATACAGTTGCACCCTTTGGGGTGTATATTTGCCACAGAACAATAATCGTCATCTGCCTTGCTTGCGTTTCCTTTCTTGAAAACGCCTCGCTATTTACTTTCCCGTCGAGTATGCTCTGTCATGCTGACAACGCACATGCCGTTCGTGACTTGGAAGTACCGGGGTCGCAGCGTTAAAGAAAGAAAATGCGGGCAAGAGAGATGACGATTATTGTTATGTGGCAAATATACAACCAAAAGGGTGAAAATGTTTTTAGAGTGTACTCTAAAAACTTTAAACAGCGCCTGGTACTTCCAGGCCACGAATGGCATCCGCGTTATCAGCGAGTCGAGGGTTCTTTGTCAGGAAAGTAGCGAGGGCAGAGCGTTGAATAAAGAAAACGCAAGCAAGACCGATGACGATAACTGTTGTGAGACAAAATTACACCCCAAAAGGTGTAAACTGTTTTTAGAGTGTATAGCCATTCTATAGTTTCGGACTATCAACTCTCTCAAAATATCGCTAAAATCGCGGATAACGAAGATATTTTTAGAGCTCCTAGAAACGTAACTTTAACTTAATTCGACAAAAGAAAATTTTACAAGCGTGCTTTTCGGATCAGGGCTACTAACGGCTGCGGTACTTAAATGAATGTTTTCCACGAGTGCCGTAATTTTTAAAAATTTACAGTCCTTCAGTCAATGTTCTGTTGACGACATCGATATATAATCTTTTCATATACTGTATGTATCGTTGAGTGCATATCGGTAAACTGGGGTCAGCTGATGCTCAGTATAGGCGAATTATACGGCGATATGCGGCACAGTGCTATTGACCTGTCCACAAGGCGCATGCGCAGGCTTTATCAGAAGGTGGCAGAAATGGCTGGCACACGGAGACAGAAATAAATGTTATAGATGGATATAAACGAATTTTAGTGCTGTACAGCTACATCAGCAATACACATAAAGACGGTTATTTTAGGCAGTGGTCGTCGCAAAAGTGTGTCGCAAACTCCTCCTCCACTGCAGAACGGAGGAGTTCATGTGCTCTATAAAGTTTATTGTCTCTCTCTCTCTTTCTCGCGAGCGCAAACGTATGCAGCACGCGGTGGGGTGGCTTGACGCGTCCTCCCCTTTTCCCGCGTTTCTTTTTTCGGCACCCGTTATACTGAGTACGGGGAAAACAGTGCAAATGGATAGGGCTATTCTAATAGCAAACATTTCAAATTGAACTGAATTCGAGTATTCGCGGTAAAGGAGCGTCCAATATTGAGTAGAATATAGAATATTCCCAATTTCTAAAAAAAGCGAAATGAGAAATTTCGCGGAGCCAGTCCTGCAACAAAGGGCTCGTTTACATTGTTTCATACACATGCACCGTGATACAGTACGATCCCAGTAGGCGCGCGATGACATTAATATATATATATATATATATATATATATATATATATAAAGGAGCTGGACCTCCCGAATGCGCAAAGTGCAATGTATAACACTAATTGACAGAGCAACGGTCAATACTACAGCACCGCGCATCATTTTGAATGAATCCAAACTTGACGAGTTCGTTCAAGTAATACATTTATTTGTCTAACTCGAAGCAGGGAATGCATGGGTTGCCTGGAACGAGACGTTCTTACTCAACGGCTGGTAATTATTTTGCATAAATGACCTCCTTCGTGTGTTTAGGAACTCGCGGTCGTCTGCACTTCAGACGATTGGCATTGGCAACTGCATGGGCCTTGACCGAAGACTCGACGGACGCGCTGCGCACTTAAAAGCGTTGAGCGTGGAGAGGCGTCGACGCCTAGACAATACAGAGATAAAAAGTGCAGAAATTATATTCGGTGGTTTCCAAGGCAAGCGAACAGCCGAAAGCGTTTAGGAAGCTATTCGCCCTATTAAAGAAAGGGTGCGCTTGAAGTTGTGGATTTGTTTGAGGGCGCAA
Source organism: Dermacentor andersoni (assembly GCF_023375885.2). Classification (NCBI taxonomy): domain Eukaryota; kingdom Metazoa; phylum Arthropoda; class Arachnida; order Ixodida; family Ixodidae; genus Dermacentor; species Dermacentor andersoni. The sequence continues at coordinate 130,083,581 of NC_092823.1, forward strand.
GTAGTGTTTGTTCTTTCATTCAGTAATTCCATGGAGAAGAGAATCGTTAAAGGGACCGACAATCGCCCAGAAAGTGTCATGATATGTTGGTGGAAATGACAAGACCATGATTTACAGCCATAGAAGCGAACATGCCGTTCGCGATTTAAGAAGGAATTATAATTTTGATTTCGTCCAGAAAGACGCGGAAAATGAGGATCCTAGCAAAAAATAGTTACTACATATGTCTAGCGAAAATCGGTATGTCGCGCCAACTTGAGGTGATATCCTGACACTGTAGAGACGGACACACACGGATTACCGTACGTAAGTGGGCTGAAATTAAGTGCACTATAATTATATTTTAAAATGGTAAAATCGCGGTCTTTGTATGACATAGGCGTTTGTGTTTCATTTTATACGTATTACGAACTAAAGAAAGTTCACGCTAACAAGCTGCACTGTCTTCAAGGCAACGAGATGCAACATGCAATGCGGCAACGAAAGGGTGCAACAGGAGGTCCCTGGGCTGATGTATGCGAAGGACCTATAGTGCTACTCGCGGACAATGCAAGCTATCTACAGACACTTGCGAATATGAGTAGCAACGTAGCGACAAGTCTACCCTTTAAGTTTAGCTCAGAGAAATCGGGAATCGCAATCTTTAACGAAGAGACGAGTAATTACGTAGTATCAATGAAACAGTAAGTCATACCCATAGTCAAGCAATATAAATACCTCGGCGTATGCATAAACGAATGAAAGACTTTACTTACTCAAGCACCCACCACGATAATCTGAAAATAAAGGGGAAGCGGAATTCAGAAATAATGAAACATAAGCACTTTGGGGCCTCAATAAATATGAGGTGGTGTGTGGAATCTGGAAAGGAGTAATGGTGCCAGCGCTAACGTTCGCGAATGCCATTCTGTGCTTAAAATCGGAGTTAACCAAAGATCGGCAGGCCGGTTGGCTTTGGGAGCCCACGGTAAAACCCCAAATGAGGCAGTGCAGGGGGACATCGGTTGGGCCTCTTTTGAAGTCAGAGAAGCGCACAGCAAAATCAGTTTTGAAGAATTATGGTGAAAATAAATGGGCGGCTGAAATGCACAAGTATCTGTACCTTAAAGGCGTGGACACAGAATGGAGGAAGAGGTCAAGAAAGTTGGCAACCAAGTACAGGGTAATTGAAAGTGTAAACTGACAACTAGGAGTCATCAGAAAGAAAGTGAGAGAGTCAGAGACGGCGAATTGGATGCAAATAACGAAAGCAAAAAAAAAAGAAGGAAAGACCATGGATCTTTACAAAAATAGGAAGAAAGAAATTAGAAAGGAAAATGTGTACGATAACACAGAATAGCCTTGGTACTTGACGCTCGAGCTGATTGCTTAAGTGCAAAAACATACCGGAGCAAATATTCGCAACAAAATGAGAACCAAGAGTCTTTAGACCACTCAGCACATCCTAGTGGAATGCGAAGAGATTCACTCAGCGAGACCCTTCTAGAAGCGCTTGGATTTAAAGTGTATAGAAACATCAACAGGACAGCAGTCGATATAAGCAAGAGACGTTTAGAGTATCAGTGGAAAAAACGCAGAGAAGAGATTGATACGACCGGATCCGTTACAGGCATAGGTAGCGTCTTGAGAAGTCTTGAGAGAAGTCTTGGGGAAGAAAAACAAAATTAAAGAGATGTATGCAAAAGTGCTAGAATGGAAAACATGCATAGCAAACCTGATTAAATCAAGCAGGCTCGGTGACTATTTCACAGCGCCTCGTTTCAAAGGCGATTCTAAATCATCATCATCATCATCATCAACATCATCATCATCATCATCGAGTGGATGGGCAGGCCCGACGTGAATGCTTTTTCACAAGCTCGAGTTGACGAGTGGGTACCCAGAGTTCTATGGTCTCCTTGTGATATACAGAATTCCATCGAATAATTGTGCCGTAATTGGTTGCCATTAATATACATGCGAACAGAAAAATGCAATGGGAGGAGGTCTTCGGTCACTCACTTCCGCCTTGTTAAGCGCGTGTCTGCTTTGGCATGGCCTTCTGAATTTGGGCGCTTATGCGCCTTCGGCTAGCTGTTGTCGTAGAGGCATCATAATGTTAAAACGAACACGGGTCAGAAGCACAGAAGCAAGGAACACCATGACTTATATATGACCGAGGCAGTTGGACAGGAAACCACGAGAGCACCTATGTATTATTGCACACTTCAGAAAACGCGAAACGTGTGAAGATCGACTTGATAGACAAAATATTACTTTCTTACAGCTAGGACGTACCGCACTTGTCACCTCAATCCCTCCAGTGCCAGCGTACAATCGCCATCCCGCTGTCTCCAGCATGTTTGCTGCGTGTATACGATGGCTTCACGAACACGATCGTGACTGCACGTCGGTATATTCTTATAAATATGCTCCACGGCATTTTACATGCTACCGCTGTAGAATGGACACACCAAACTGTAAGTGTTTGGTTGCATTAAAGAAGAAAAAAAAGACGGGTACCATAAGAATTGGTCGTCGGGCCCTTTTACCAGTACATCGGTAGCGGTGCCGGAGAACCTTCTGCAGCGCCACACGGGGAGAGGGCGATCGGAGAAGAGGAGACCTAGCTGTCCTTCCCGGGCGCTCCACCAGAGAATGTAAACCTCATGCTGCTCCCAAAGCTCTCACGTGAGAGCACGTCACGAGAGGCCTGACTATTCGTTTACACGCGCAACGATTTTACGAAAGCACGTGTTCAATGGCGCCACGTTCTGTCTTCGCATTGTCGCCGATCGCCTATAACCATAAGTTCCGGAAAAGCCCAGAATGTGCGATAAAACTTGACGAAATATTTATTTTACCGTTGGAAATGCTACATCTAGAACTCGCGCGTGTGTAAGAACTACGTTCGCATCGAATATTTTTTTTAACCTGATATATTTACTGTTGCTGACGAGGGCGTCCCGCAACACAGTTGCACGTGAAAGTGAAAGTGAAAGTGAAAGTGAAAGTTTATTTTCTTTTCAACGAAAAGAGGGCGCCAAGACAAAAGGCAAGAGCCTGACAAGGTCCTGGTCACCCGTAAAACAGCTGGCATTGTGCATAAGCACTTCACAACAAATACACAACGAATTTCTCAAGCATTGTAAAAGCATGAAGCAGTAAGTTAACATGCAAAGTTTGTACAGGAAAAGAATAAATTGAATACACAACTTATCGTATTAGTGGTGTAAAGACAATATCTTTTTGATACAAACATAAGAATATCAGTCCTAAAACAAAGAAACAATATCACAGCTTACAACATGTGCGTTATAGAAAAAAAAAAAAACATTTTGAAAGGTAGTAAATTGAATACAAATAAATACAAAGTATGCAGACTAAATAAATGTATCATTCCGTTTGTTCCAATAGGTATTTTTTAATTGTAGATTTAAAGCGTTTTTGTGGAAGGTAATACTCAGTTTCAAAGGGAAAGTTATTTATTACTGTGGGAATCTGGTAGCATAGTGTTTGCTTGCCATAATTGGTGCGTGTGATAGGAACAAGCTTACGTTTCGTACGAAATGCATAACGGCTGTTGGAATTATCTGGGCATGAAAAGAATAATCTATGATGATGGATGTACTTAAGTAGACAGAAGCTATATACTTCTTTTACTTTAAGGATGCCATATTTCTGAAATAGCGGTAACGTAGGTAAATCTGAAGGTCTGCCATGAAACCCTTCAATGGCACGTATAGCGCGTTTCTGAATTGAAATTAACTTGAGGTAATTGGTGGACGTCGTAGTTCCCCATACGAGGATACAGTAAGATAACCTTGAGTAGAGAAGTGCGTAATACATGGATATCTTTAACCAGGGGGGCAACAAATGAGATATTTTATACAAACAGCCGACTGTTTTACTTAAATCAGACATTAATTTGGTGATATGAAAATTCCAAGAAAGATTCTCATTGAACCAAACACCAAGAAATTTCTGGTTTGAAACACGTGAATATGCGCTCTTTGCGTCAGCTGTGAAAGTCTGACCACTGACCACCGGTCACCCACCACAGACCAACGAAAATACGCGAAAGAACCAAAGAAAGCAATTTATCCGCTCCACAAAGAAAAAGGAACGGCTTTTTGTTTGGAGAGCAGGAATGACGGTTTCTGTAAGTGGGGTGCTCAGAACCTTTGCATTCACAAGAATATGGTTTCGCGATTAGTGCCGCCGCTTCACTGAGTTGCTCAAACCAAAAGCGCAAAACGAGACTGATTGAGCACCACAGCGCTCTACACAACGTTCTCCGCACATTCCACAACCTTGTTCTTGTGTTTCTTGATGAAGTTGTGATTTGTTGAAGACTGTGGCTGAGTCATCTTGCACAACCTTCTCAACTTATTTGGCATTGACAGAACAAGCTTTTATGTATACGCGTTGCGCGACCTTCTTCAAGTTGGGAGAGAGAGAAACGAAGCGGGAAAGGTAGGGAGCTTAACCAACAACGTGCCCGGTTGGCTACCCTACACTTGGGGAGGGGAAAAGGGAAGCACAGATAGGGGAGAAAAAAGAAAAATAATAGCCAGTCAGGTTGGGAGAAATTTGATGCAGGTATACGAAGTGACAATTCTTCGATTTTCCCTGTGTGACCCTTATAAACCTCCTCTGTTTTTCCGTAGAATCTCTTCAACAAGTTTTCAGCAACTGAAACTTGCACGTGCATCAGGTAGCCTGCTTCGGTCAAGCGCCACGACAGCTGCCAGAAACTGTGGCATCTTTTGCTGGCAGGATTTCTGGACTGCTTCATGAAAACACGAGTTAACAATGATATGCTTTACAAGCTTGGAATGCGCAGAGTTAAAGGACACAAGCGACTTATTGCTACGCGTTTGATACAACCAGCACATGCTATCGTCACGCAGTTCACATCAAAACAGGTTATTTCACCACTGTCAAGGAATTCATGCGTCATTTGCAGAAGTTTAAAATGCTCCCGTCTCGCAATCAGTACATTAATTAAAAGCATCTGACTCAAAGGGATTTGCGCAACTGCTAAGAAACATGAACAGCTTATTAATGTATCTAAAAGCTTTTCCACTTTTTGCCTTCCAAAACCCTTGCGAGGGCGCTGTCAAGTTTCAGTAAAATATATAATTGATGATGAGTGCGATGCACGAGCCAATGCACATGCCTTCTTTCCGAAAATGTGGGTTGCCATCTTAGTGAACGAAATTCGATTTAAGGTATAAACTGAGCATAAATTTCTAAAAAAAGCACCACATGAGACACCTGATGCATTCTGAATGGATTAAGGTCTAATTCATTCGTGGGTTCCTCAATGCAGATTAGTGTCGAGAGCGCTGGTGTCAAGTCACGTGGATAAAGGAATACTTATCCTTTATGTCCATAGAAAAGGCAGACCATCTGCGAGGTATTGGCACAGAAGCTGATCGACAAAAAAAATATCGATACAAAGAATAATGAGTAAAAGTTAATTTAACCTATTTGGAACAATGTCTGTTGCGGTTCTTTAGCGCCACGTCAGCTTCCCGACTTATTTTCATTTAGCGTTCGCTTAGAAAGGCAGATTTTGAAGCAACATTTGTACGACTTTTTGCACACATGCAGGATGACTTCGCTATAACATGCACTTAAAATGCACGAAGTACACAGAGCGCACAAAAAGAAAAAAAAGTACAAGTCACCGTAAATACTTCATCATGGAAGCAATCAACGAGACCCAGCAGCCAGTTGTATGTGAACACGCGATTGCGTATGCAATGAAGTTATTTCACCTTCTTGAAATATCTTTTTTTTTTTCGTGTGTAAGTTTGCCCCACAACAAAAAGCGCCGTCAATCTTCTGTTAAACTTTTTTTTTCTAATGCAGTCCACCTGCTACTTCTACTGCAGCCGCTGAGACGTGCACGTGGCGTTTCTGACAAGAAGGTACACTGGTAGCGCGCAGTTAAAGAGTTGGAAGGCGTTTCAAGCTTATTTGAAGGTTGTCAAAGAAGATGCTTTCCTCAGCGAGTTGAGGTTGAGAATTGGACGGAGTTATAGCACATGGCACCCTATCCCGTGACCCCTCGCGTGAGGAGAGTAAGAGGAGCGTCGGACTGCTTAAATTCCTTGGCTGCACTAACTTCAGGATCGGCCCGCATATTTAGACTGCACTATCATCGGGATCGGCTCATGAAAAAGGCTGGAAACACATATCCGATGCTAAAATGTGGGGGTAACTCACCAAGAAAGTCGTTGCCTTTAAAATGCAGTGTATATATTTTAACTGCGCAGTACCACTTAATAGCATTACCTGTTCTATTGATGAATGATGTTGAACATTGGAAAAATTGCGTCATAAAATGTGTACAGCTCCTAGGAGTGCATTATTTTCAGTCACAGAAAAAAAAATGTGGCAGAAACCATGGAATATTACTGCCAAACTGCAGGATATCTTTCTTACGTTACCTGCCGCACGTCCCCATAACATCTGTGAATAACGAAACTTTATGGGCACATCAGTAGACACGTGCACATGAAGTGGTAGTCACGCTGCGAACCACAATGCCGATTTGTAATCACTGCACCCCAGTTTCCGCCCCGCTGAAGTGCACTGGAGGGCATTCACTGCTGGGACTTTTACACCGTACCCAGTGCTACAGAAAAGGAAGTCGCACGTTGGACCCCAGGTGAATTACGCGCGTACAGCCCTTCCTGTGGGTAGATTAGAATTTGCTATTGCGTGTATGAAACGAGTTTCATACACACAGAGAGAGATGCAACTGCTGCTTAACACCGTTACGAAAAAGCGCAAGCATTTTTTCAACCTTCCTGGGATGGGTGCGTGCGTGCAAAGGGGCGAGTTACGACACCCCGAAGATGATCCTTAAATGTGTGAATATTTCATGGCGTCTTTTATGAACCTACGAGTGACATCAAGCCAGTGAAAGGAAGACACACACATTCCAGAGTCTCATTATTGGCACAACAGAGTCGCACAAGCGCAAACTCCGCAAGTCCGTGCTCCGGCCCTCGCGCAACCTCTCCAGCATACGTTCTTTCAAAGCGAGGTGCCAGCATGAAACCTCCCTTTTGACTCCTGTCTCGTCGAACCACTTCGTGGCCTGGTCTACACACGGCACTCGGTCGACGCTCCAGGGGGTCCTTACTCGTCGTCCTGGTCGTCTTCGTCCTTCTTTTCCTCGGGCTCGGCCGTGGTGGCCTTCTTGGCGTGCTTCTTGCTGTTTCCTGCGCTCTTGGCAGCCTTGGCAGCCTTGCGGCGGTCCGTGGTCGCCTTCTTGGCCTTCCTGGTTGTGGCACGGGCTTTCTTCTTGGTCGGCCGGTGGCGGTCGGCAGCCTTGCGGGAGGCGGCCTTCTTTTTGCGCGGCTTATCTGCGGGAGGGGCCGCCACTATCGGCATCTTGTTGGGGTACTGAACCGCCGCGTCCTGGCGGTGTCCCAGCGGCTTGAGGTCGGCCGCCTGCAGCGTGTACTGCGCCTTGCTCTTTCGGTGCTTGTTGACGTTCTGCAGCGCGGAGCGCATGATGGCGATGCTGGCGAACGCCGTGGTCACCGCGATCAGCATGATGGCGCCGCCGGCGAAGTACAGCAGCTTCTTGTCGTGCTCCCGTGCCGCCGCCGCCGCGGCCGCCGGCGTCATGCCGGCGGCCAGGCGGGCCTTGCTTGGAGGACGCGTGGTGGGCGTGGGATGGACCGCGTTTTCGGAGGGGTTTCGGTCGCCGAGGCTCTGGACGCCGGCTCGCGCTGTGCAGTGCTGGCGAGGCCTAGTGGAACGACGATGTCCACCGCGGCTGCGGGGCGCGAGATGCCGGGACCGGCTGCCTCGCGATCTCGTGCTTCGCCCTTCGCAGCTACGCGCGCGGGTCCGCCGCTGTTGACCGTCGTCTTCTTCGATTGCTAAGCATTGTAACTGCCAGCAGCTGAATGCTGCCGTCGCCTTGCATGAAGAGTCAGTAAAGACCCAAGCCTTGTTCCGTGTCTGGCGATGCGTTCTGCTCAACCGTCAGACTGTGTGGTCATACGTGTCACCAGGGTCCTTCAATACTTTCTATTGTATTGTATTGAAAAGTATTGGAGAACCCTGGTGTCACTACGTCTGAGTCTATAGAACTCGAGTGCATTCCTTTGACATCGGCCCGCTGTGTAGGAGAAGGAAAAAAAAGCGACATTGATTCACTATGATGGCTAATTAGTCTAAGCAGGTTTGAAGGTCAATGGTGGAGACAGACAGACAGACAGACAGACAGACAGACAGACAGACAGACAGACAGACAGACAGACAGACAGACAGACAGACAGACAGACAGACAGACATTAAGATAAAAATGCTGGATCTTCCGTAATCGAGAGTAGATGTAAGCATGAAATGGCTACCGGCAAAGCAGATTGATTGGAGTAATTATGACGATTATTCACAACAGTCTCGCAACCATCGCAAGCATATCTCACAACCACCGGCGGCCTGCTCACGCAGCGTGGCGCCATCTCTCGAAGGAGGCGGTTCTACACCCGCGCCGCAGATCTCACGGACCGCTGGCGTTGAAAAGAGGACAGGCAACCCTGTCCTCTTTTCAACGATCAGGTGTATGGTGCACTGTATCTGCCTTCTGACCGTCGGTATTGGAAATGACAAATTAAACTTCAGTGTACTAGAAGTTACAGCTTGAGTTAAATTGTGAACAAACATTAGGAAGAAACCGGAAGCAATTTTTTTTTTTGTAAATTGTTTGGGCAGCAACTAGAGTATGTAGTGCGGTCCTGTACAAAGGGTTGGGGGCCAGAGATGGCATTTTCTTAAGTTTTGACTGGTTGCCCGGATGATGTCGTTTTGCCTTCGCAACGATGCCCAGATGTTTTCGTTTCGTTCTCGGCCCATTCACATCCCATTCTCGTCTTGAGTGCCCGGATAACGGCTCTGGATTTTGGCGCAAGGTCTCTTGAAGGTCGTCGACAACGGGGCTAAAAGCATTTCATGCTTAAAATACAGCTTTGCCCATAATGCGAAGCAGTGACGCGATAGCTGGCGCAAATTCGCTTGAATTCTTTCAACCCGCGAATGCTGGTTATAGATCAGCTCCAGAGCGTGATGTCAGCCAATCATTGCTGTTGAGGTACATTATTCTTTTCTGTTGCGTCATCGGCAGAATAACTTTATAATTCGCCGTAAGTCTTATCCTTTTTTGCTTGGTATCCGTGGAGTAAAAATTCGTAGATGCGCGCAGAACAATCGCCTGTAGATGAGAAGAAAACGTCATTTGTTGTGACGGTAACGTCCTCCGGTGGTAAAGTGAGAAACACGCCTATTCTTCCTCTTTCCTATAATGCCTTTCACATTTTAGCACTGGCTTCATTTAAGTTCTCTTACCTCGGCTGAACCCTGCAGATCATGGTGTCAGACAATTATAACAGCTAGCGGCATGACCGCGCTCTCCAAGCGCACTGCAGTCGAAACGACACGACAACGAACGCTTCTACAACGAAATTACATGCATAACGAATGAATAATTCTGTCCCGATTTGATTATGAGTGTTGCTGCGCGCAGGGTTGCCAGGTCCAAAATGTGAAAAGTAGCCAAAAAATCGCGGGAAGTAGCCAGAAAAGTAGCCAACTGTGGCCACATACAGAAATGTAGCTTAAAAAGTACACCGTTATGGAAAAATGTTGCATTTTCATTTATTGTGTAACTCTGAACACATTATCACAGCCAACACTTAAAGCTGCTTTTAGTAAATGCAGGAACATACAAAAAATATGAAATGTGCATAAATGACTACAGCTAACAGCGCTTTGATCAGCATGTAATATGACTAGAGTATTATCACAAATAAGAGTCACAGCTGCAGTTCAGGTGTAAATGTTTGAGTTAATCTTGGCAATAATTTCTGGAGGAATGTCAAAGCTCGAGGCATCCTCGAGCGATCGCTTTCGCGATTATTTACGTGCGATTTTACGTCTTGGCATAGGACGCGTCGCAGGCCCTTTGTTATGCTGTGCAAAGTGAGATGCCCAGTCGCGCGAAATCTCGCAAAAGTGATCGCATTCCGGAATACAGCAGTATATTGTGAAGCTGACAACGCATAAATGGACCGACTACGCCGAGAGCGCGACGGCCACACCGGCCGCTGCCATGCTGGTAGCATGTTCACGTTTATCCCGCCACCGGCCAGCTGCCCGAGTGTTCGATTTTGCAAACTTCGGGCAGCTTCGGGTTTTCTTAGGATCCCAGCTCACGTGACTTCCTGTCAGGACCGGAACTAGCTGGCTACCGTCTGGCTGCCAGAACTCCGAAGCCCAATGTGTAGCAGGCCTGACGCGGAACGTGAATGCGAAGATGGAACACGCTGTGACGTCACTACTGCAAAATCCTTTGCATGAAATGAAAGCGCCCGAGTCAGATTGACGATGATGATGGACCAGCTTGAAAATATTTGAAGTGCCGTGGTCCTGCGTTGGCATAAATATTTGCTAATGTTGCTGCATAATATGAGCTACACAAGTTTCTACCCACTTTCTACAATAGTCAAGCTATTTCAAAAGTAGCCAAAGAAGAAGCCAAGTAGGCAAGGCATTTTTTTCCCGGCAACAGCCTCAAAAGGTAGCCAATTCGGCGCAAAATAGTCAAATCTGGCAACCCTGGCTGCAGCGCGAGCTTTACAGCGAAGCGACCTGTATAGCGAATGAATTCGGAGGCCCCAAGCACTTCGTTATAAAGGCGTTCGACTGTGTTTTCTATCTGCTTTAGCATCGGCGAGAAGGGCTGAGGAACATCTGGAACCTTGTACTCAGGAAATCTTGCGCGGTTTCGTCTGGTTTCGACTGGAGTGGGCACTGGCGGACGTGTGCGAAAGGAAATATGCTCTCGGGAAGAAGAAAACTTCATTCAAAGTCGGTTCCGTCATCACCACTGACGTGCAGCACGCGAAACGCCAGTGCTCGTCCGACAGTGAGGCAACTATTGTGGAACTGTCCCTGTCTCGCGACAGTGAGAGAAAAACACAGCGGGTCGTGGCATTACCTCACTAGGCGCGGACTACACCACCCCCTCAGGTCACTGCCCGACGAACAATACTTCTGTTTTATTTATTTATTTTCTTTGTTCTTTTACAACAACAACAACAACAACAACAACAACAACATTTTTTTCGTTTTTCTTTCATCGAAATGCGGCCGCCGTGGCCTGTCGCCCATTTGAGCAAGCAAATAGCTGAAGCCTTCATGTGTTACTTTTGCAGCACTTTAACTTCTCATAAAGAACACGCGGAAAAAGAGTTGTTTAATATTATTTACGAGGGTGCGGAGTGCTAACAACTTTCAGAAATAAAAGGCCCCTCATGATTAATTCAGAAATATTGGCACTCAGAAATCTTAACATGGTTCATGACTTCACAGTTCAACTAACGCTTTTACACAATCTTTAAGGTCGGACACAATGCAGGCAATGAAAAGAATTGCCTGATAACATATATTTACAGAACACTACTTTTTGCATTTTTCAGTAACTAACAATTGGTAACAAATACGTAATTTTGCGCGCCGCGTCTATGTTCATGTTAAAATTTATGTACAACTGTTCAAGCATGTTCCTCTTTATCACACCATGAATGTGATCATTATTGCTTTAAAAGGAACTTGCTGCGTGCCTACACATGATGTACACGTGACATAGCTAATTAGTGGGGAAAAAAAATATGAGTTGAACGCGCGGGAAATTTCGCGGTTGTGAGGCATTCTTTCGGGAAGCAAAGATTTCAGGCGAAAGCTGGAATGAGCAAGCTGGCTTGTTGATGTAAGGATTTTAGATTAAAAAAAAAATATGTGGCCGAAGCTTTTTGTTTCTGTGTACGCTAAAGAAATCCTATTCGTCGAGGCGCGCATCTCATAGTCGAGCCTTTCTTTTACCGTTTTCTTTTTAAGTTAACGGATCTGGGCATGCGTATAACAGGTATATATATATATATATATATATATATATATATATATATATATATATATATATATATATATATATATATATATATATATATATATATATATATAGGATTACATTGTGAAGTGAACTCCTCAGAATCGCGCTTGTCCCGCGCCTATCCCTTTCCTTCGTGCTGTGCCTCTATTTTTTATTATGTTTGTCTTTACGTGTCATTCTTCGTGACCGTCTCCACTTCCATTGTATAACACCCAGCTTAAGAAAAAATAAATGGTGATGAAGGTGATGGCGACGACGATGATGACGACGACGACGACGACGATGACGACGACGATGATGGTGACGACGATGACGATGACGATGACGACGGCAACTTGCATGGAATTACCTCTTCAAAGACTTGGCCCGGATTTAACAGAACCTGTTATCACTTCGTTTGGGGCCTCCAGTTTGGGATTCGACCGCAGGGACGTTCACCTCGCTGTCCAAAAAATCTTTGTGGAATCCAACCGAACGCTGTGTTAAAATTCTGTCATTTCCTTTTTTTTTTTGTGCACGTTTATATTAACGATTATTCATTCGAACTCACTTTAGTGACATTATTTTAGCAGATAATTTTACGTTCTACAGCGCTGTCCATAGAGATTCTGAGACTCATTCTTCATTATAAATTGGAATAATCCACGCATTCCATGGCCAACGGACCATATATTGAGTAGGAGCCACATGTTTGGTAGAAAACAATAGCAACAACAGCTCTGACCGAAGTCGTCGTCCAACCTGCAGCACTGCAGTGGCCGACGCAGGGCCACTTGGTGCGGACAAGAGCCTGCGCGGTATCGCGTGACCCTCTGCGTCGACACACCGTGGGTGACCTGCTTCTTGGGCTCGGCCATTCGTTCTCCGAAGCCCGACACCTTCGGGATCCACAATGCAGGCCGTTAGAACGGAACGTGATCGCAGTGTCGCTCGTTCGGCTTACGGCGGCGCCGTTCGGTCGATGGGTGCGGGGCGGTCGAACGAGCACGTGCGAGCTACCGAGCATCGCCCACTACTTCTTCGCTCCCGAGTCGCATATCTTCGAAACGCAGGGTTCGAAGCGCGAGCCACATGAGGCTGCGCCGAAATGGGTTGTGCCCTATCGCCGGAGTCTCTTTCGAACCGAAGCTTTCTTTGGCCGCCCTAGCGAGATTGGTCCTGGCTGCTGGCTGATGGGTCTCTCGGCGAACATGTTTGTAGATAGTATATATAATCATAGCATAAGAAGCCAACAAAGACACCGAGAACAACACATAGGAAATTACTTGTACTTACTAATTGAATTGAGGAAATGATAAATTAATGGAAATGAAAGTGGATGAAAGAACAGCTTGCCGCAGGTGGGGAACGATTCCGCGTCTTCGCATTACGCGCGCGATGCTCTACCACCAATTGAGCTACCGCAGCGCCGTTTTCCCGTTCACTTTCTGTGGTATTTATGCGTTACTACTAGAACTAACCCTGGGAGTGTTATATATATATATATATATATATATATATATATATATATATATATATATATATATACGAAAATTCGGAAATTGTATATGCGCGCCGAAGGCAAGTACCAGCGAACGGACTTATATGTGGTATGACCCTTGTGTGCGACCCGCTGTGCTTGGTTAGCGGATACGGCGTTACGCGGCTAAGTTCGGAGTCGCGGGATCAAATCTCGGCCGCGGCGGCCGCATTTCGATGGGGGCCAAAAAAAAAAAAAGACAAAAAAAAAAACGCCCGTGTACCGTGCTTTCGGTGGACGTTACAGAACCTCAGTTGGGCAAAATTAACCCGGAGCCCCAAACTACGGCGTCCCTCATTATCAGAACGCGGTTTTGGCACGTAAAACCCCAGAATAAAAAAAGAAAAACACTTTATGCTTACCAACAAAGTATATAGTGCCAATCTGCACAACATTGTTTGGCGTAAGAAAAAAAAAAGAAATAATTCCAACATAAAACAAAAACATTAGCAATGGCGGCTCACAGATATTTCTAAAGAACATCGACCTGGAATAGCGGCTATTTTATACGAGATTATCATATTGGCTTAATTTCCTTTGATTTTTTCGTGTGCCACTGGAACACAGGAGAGACGGAATCCCTATCTGTCGCACTTCTCTGTGCATACCAAACTGCCTTGGTGCATATACCGTTCATCGCCATTTTTCCGTCGAAAGGCATCATACATCGGTCTCCTGTCGTTGCTGCAGTGTAGACACCTCACACTGTGCAACCTCATAATTTAGCGTTTCCATTCCGGCATGTAGCTTGTAAGCGGTGTACTGCATAGTCATAAAAATTGCATGAGAACAAAGTTCTTAAGGTTGCGGTGATTTAACACTTATGCTTTGGATACAGACAGAAAGTGTCACCATAAAGAAAGAGATTGTGCCACCGCGTACGCGGTAGTGAAGCGATTTCTTAAGTACTGTGACGTAGGTTTACCGTATATCAGCACTAACAACAGCACAGCTTTTTTTTCTACTTTTTTAAAGCTACTCTTCTAAACGGGAAATCTTTCATAGTGATAACAAGCCCTGACACTATCTTCCGCACGAGGCAACGAACATTATTTCAAACTCTTCAAAGCAAAGTCTGATTAAAACATTATACCCTATAACCACTTCAGTATCAACAGGTATTTCTCGAATCGTTGATGTAGGCCTTGACTGAATTGTTTTTTGATCTGGCCAAGAGCCGTCCTTTGCAGAAACAAATCGATTTGTTCGTTCGTTAAGGTACCGACAAAATGTTGAGAAGGGGAGCGGGGCGCTGACGGCTATGACAAATCCGACCTAATCTAGAATACGCATCGTCGATATGGAACCATCATTGACTAACATCAGCTAACACTTCGGAAGCTGTGCAGAATATTCCATTCGTAATCAATCTGAACGATTACCAGCGCATAGCAAGTGCAACTGAAAAATGAAACTTGCCTTCAACATTTCTTCGCTGACCAAATGCAGAAAAACCACTCGCCTTCGTTTGCTCCATAAGATACGCCATGTAAACCCCAAAATAATTTCACGCTATGTCGAACCGACTTCTTTTAGTTCGGCAAGGTTAGACCATCATCATAAGATAAACATCTAATGTATAAAACATCTACATTTGGTCACCCTTTTCATCAAAAAAGTGAAGGAAATGGAATCACCTGCCGGATGTTTTGCTAACACCAATTACTTTCGTGAGGCACTTAATAAGGTTGCCTTACAAACCTTGATGCACGTGCATGCATTCCTACGTAGTTATGTTTTGTTCTCTTTAACGTTGCTTACTACGTTATCTTAATTGTTATATCCTCTCAAACTACATGTAGCCTGCTTTGCATTACGCTTTATTTTGCTATTATGTGCTTATCGTCTCTCTAACTTGCGTTATATTCTTGCACAGTATTATGCATTATTACTTTATAATTCATTGTACGCGTTTCTTTTTATTTGCATATAAGTATTTATTAGCCCCTCCTATATGAAATGCTTCACTGTAAACTATGAGGATTCAATAATAAATAAATAAATAAATAAATAAATAAATAAATAAATAAATAAATAGCAAGCGACCGAGCAATCGGGAAATGTACTTATGTAAAATAAATTTAGTGAATGTGCACACACGAGCACAGAGAGTGAGGGCAATGACAAAAAAAAATAAAAAAAAATAAAAGGGAGGCAATTCAAGCTAGATTCGAAGTCGATGAAAGCCAAAGCCTTCCTGAGTGATTTCGGGGTTGATCATAGAGTGCATGAACCAGATAATTTATTCCGAGAGGCCCGCAGCACCTT
The DNA here is from genome assembly GCF_023375885.2 of Dermacentor andersoni. Classification (NCBI taxonomy): domain Eukaryota; kingdom Metazoa; phylum Arthropoda; class Arachnida; order Ixodida; family Ixodidae; genus Dermacentor; species Dermacentor andersoni. Next base: position 130,099,327 of record NC_092823.1, read on the forward strand.
GATTAAATGACAGCGTCTCAAAACACCGGCTGTCACAAGCGGAGAAAGCGAAAACGCCCCCGTGCCACCCCACGATGGTACGACGCCACCGTGCTGTGGTACAGCGCGGTGGTACCACAGGTACCTCATGGTGGTACTACAGGTGTCGATACCACTGGTACCACCCACCGGTACTGCACGATGGTACCACCGGGTAGCACTGGCACCAGATCAATCTTCGGGATTAGTGCACATTTTTTTAACTGCAGTATCTCCGGAAGCGGTCCAAGAAAGCGGCTAGAAACACAGCCGATGTGGGAAAGCGGGGGTAACCCGCGAGACCTGTGTATTTAATACAGATGCGTGTCGACACGTGTTCTAGAGGGAAGCTGGTTGTGTTACCTCATGCTGTATAGGCCAAAGTTAATGCAAATTTCCTACCTTTTCTTGGGTCACGTAAAGAGGAGAGACGAGGAATATGCCTTGACTACATTGGTGATGAGGATTCATCGGCCATTACGATTTATTTCCAAGTTATTCAGTCTCATCATTATTCAATAAGTGTGGGAGATGGCGTTGATTCTGCACACATTGCTTGACAGAGAACAAGACTTCGACGCATTCCGTTGCAGCGAGAAAGACGGCGATGACATCATGATCAGGAGGTGATTATCTAAAAGGTGACTCATGCTTGTACCGATATATCTCCGGTAGGGGTGTAGTCAGTATTGTTCTCTTTTTTCTTTCTTTCGCGCTTCTTGCTTTGGGATTGCGGATACGCTTCTTGATTAGTCGAGCGCGGCGCATGGCCTCTTACTACGTTTGCCGCACGCATTTTACATTCATTGAAGATTTCTATAACACTCGATCATTAACATCCGATATACTGACAGCCCAAAAATATACACTGTGAGGAACAATCACGAGTTAATTTTGTTGGCATGTGTTTTGGTCATGAGTTTCATTAGGAGGCTGAGACATACTGTTGAGGTTGCGGCCGAAAGATCTTTGTTACGGACCAACAGACAGAAACGCCAGATGGCTATAGCTTCGTCAGATGGAAGAAAGGACAGCTCATAGAGTGGCGTCCCCTAATGCGAGTTCAGCTCTCAGCCGACCATAATCACCCGCACAATCGAGGTTGAAGGTGTTTTTTTTTTTAATTTGAAGCGGAGGTCATTTTTCGAACGAGTTCGAGCCACCCTACTCCGGCGGTTGCGGCATGCGGTGCCAGAGTTCCGCACGGGGGCCACCAACCAGCGCCTTCGTATATGGCGACAAAGTCCGTCAGGATTCCGCAAACGCATTTCTCTGTTGTTGGGAGGAAGTAATCATCGGTAGGCACCATATTTTGGAGCATTGTAGTGTACTAAAATGACTTCTCTCCTTTTCCAGGTGAAACGAAAGTTCCTTCCTTATTTTTGCCGGTACCTGGTGGAGACCTGGCTTCTCTTCGGTGTGCGTTGCTTTGCATCTCGCTCGCCCTGCTTGGTCGCAACGTTCAGTCATCACGAGAGAAAACTGGCTCTCTCCTTTCTTTTGGAAGTGGGTTAAAAAATCGAACAGCCTGGTATGGCATTCCCGGCAGCTTGATGAGATTGTTAATTTTCTCAAGCAACGCTGCTGGGATCAGGCACTCAGAAAATATTGTGCTGCGGCGTTTCTCTATCATTACAGAATGGGTGGTTTTGGTTCAGACAGGCCTGAGCGGATAAAAAGGCTCTATTTGTTCTTCTATTGGCAGACACCCTCTTGCGAAGCAGCACAAGAATGATGCTATTCTAGCATCAAGAAAATTAGCCAAAATCAGATGCCAGCTCAGTTTTTCAGCGGGTCTGTTTTGCTGCTCGAAGTGTATGAGCAGCTTCTGGGACAATCGCCCAACAAGAACTTTGAGAGAAGTGTTTCTTAAATCTAAATTCGGGACGATTTCTTTTACCTTACACACTGTGTTTTCGGGTTCTTTGTAAAACGGGACGGCGAATTCTGAGCTGAAAGGCCGAAATGCGGAAGTGCGGGGACCTGTAAAAGGAACTACTCTCGTACTGAGAAAAAAAAAAAAAAAACGAACTTTGAATGTTTGTCATCTGAATGTCTGAGTCCAGGGGCGTTTGTTTTGGTTCTAAGTCCGACTCGCCTGTTAAGCGCCTCGTCAATCGTCGCCCTTATCTCCCCAAGCCTACAGAGGTCAATACACTTATTCACTGCAATGCTGCTGTAAGGGATCAACGTACAGCGAGCCTGCTGCCCAGTCACGAAGACGGCGCGTTTCTTAGACGCGGACCGGCTGCCTGAAAGTAGGTGTGTGTCTAATAGAAAGCATGGGATGCGGCGAAGCGTCATGCGTTCTCACGGTCCCATATGGCCAAAACTTTTCGTAGAAAACGGGCTGGGATAGGGGGATGGGGGGGAGCGGCGGTGGTTGCACACGCATCTGAATGACCCGCGCTTGTCAGAAACAAAAGTTCGAGCATCCGCGGTGGCACGTCGCTTCCCGCGCAATCGCTGCAAAACCTTCCAGGTCGTCGGCGTCGGAAACGTTTGGGAGGAGTTGCCACCGAAAGCGAGAACGAATAGATGACGCGCGGGGTACCCATTGGCATTACATAGTTCCCTAAGTGTTGTTTCCCTGTGCATAATCTTGTTGGCATGTGCATGTGGGGCTGGTGTCGCGCAGGGGAGATTGAATTTGTCTGTTTTTCAACCACGTTTGGTCTTCGGATTGTGGGAGAGAGCTGTGGGTGGTGGCGGGCGGCTTTCCGTCCCAGTACGACCCCGCGGGCCTAAAACGGACCAACGAAATTTTAATGCATTTATAATTGGTTCTTTGTGATTCATGCGCTGGACTTCCGCGCCTTGTCTGGCACTCTGAACTAAGGTCAGATGCTAAGCATCTTCGGCTTCGCTGAGCGGGACAAGTTCCCAGTGTTAACTTGTTCCAAAAGTTATCTTTGTAAATATATCTTGCCTGTAAATTTCTGTTCATAAAGATGCGTTATTGCTATAACTTCAAGCTTTATCCAGCTTCTACGGTCACTCGCCAGGAAGCCCGTCTCTCGCGGGCGCACCTCTGGTGCAACGTGTCGGGCTTGTCTGCCTGCGATCTCTGCTCAGATGGGCTTCAATGAAGCAGTGGTACAGAAGTATCCAGGAAGAACGACGAACGAAACCGATTATAAGCAGAACAACCTTGACAGACTCTCAGTGAGGATGTATTTGGAAGAGAGCTTTTCCACGAAGGAAAAAAAAAAGAATTGGCCTCTTTTGTCTGCGTGCTTCATTGCGAATTACGTGTAAGCGTGGTAGTGTTACGCCCAGTAAACGGCATACAAGATAAATGTATTCCACATGTTTTATACATTGCTGTCGTGTAGTTGCACGCTGCTTTCACCCTGTTGTATACTTTAGCAAAGGTCGTGCGCCCATCTTCCGAACAATTCCAAAAAGTTACCTCGTAAATCTTGATTCGCGTGTAGAGGAAAGTGTAAATTTGTTCACGTGTTTTGTGAATATGGCGGCTTCAAGCGAGGCTGTGTACTTAGCCTAACAACTTGCACTACGACATCATTCCAGCTTGAATCCAGTAAAATGTTTATATAAATATTTCAAATCGAGCTTAGAAATAAAACAAACTTTGTCGTCCATTTACACGAAAAAATAATTTGTCTTTACAGAAACCATATTGACAAACTGAAGAACCGCACCTTGCAAAAATCTAGGGAACTATAGAGAATTGTTAAATCCGAGTTCGGAGCAAACTGGCTTCAAAGGTTGGCGGCAGTGCTCACCCAGAACACGTGAGCCACGTGTTCCAGACTGCACAGGCGATATCTAGCGATGGCAACTTCTACCTGGCTGGATGTGAGCATGTGTGGCTGTATTTAAGAGATGCCTCCTCCCACACTGCTGGTCGCCTCATGCTCTGTCTTGACGGCCAGGAACAAGTTCTATAGTAGTCTTGACCTGTGTACGAGCTCCTGGCCCGGCTTACCCGCGTGACGTCATCGCTCAAAGCATGTCGGTGTTCTGTTATCTCGGCGCTGCCAGAAAGTAGTTCCCAACGCGGTGACCATAGCGTTCCCTGGTCATGATGGCCTCTGGTTGCAGAGAGGCACGGCGTCTCAAACGACTGCGTCTGAGTCTTCGGCCAGAGAGAGAGAGAGAGAGAGAGAGAGACACTCATTGTGAAGAGGAAGAGGCATGACGTCTCGACAACAGCGCGGTATCACAACACCGTGGGGTTTTTACCGCTGTGTGAGACTGCACTATCTTCGGGATCGGCGGCCCACGAACACAGTTAAGACGCGGATATTGACCAGCGCTTCCATCATATGGGAGTGCTTGAACAACTCCATATCGCCCGCTTACGCTTTCCCTTCCACTGAACAGTGTGAGAGCAGCTCCCTACTTCAAGATCGTCTGGGCCGGTCTAGCCAAGACGGCACATGGCTACCCGAAATAAGAGTCCACCTCATGCATATAAGCAGCTCAATAAATATGTATTGCCTTCCTCTCATACTCACGTCATCGCTCTATTTGCGGAGACGGTCAGCATAACAGGCCGGTATTCGCTGCATTCGCGCCATGAACCTTGACCACTACCCCAAATCGCTATCCTATCGTATCCTAATATCTAAGTAATGATGCGTCAGTGTATGCCATCGTACATACGGCTCCCAGTGCGACGCTCGGGCCATTACGTGTCCGCGCCGGCGCGTTCGGTGCGAGTTCAAGGGCAGGACGGCTGTAAAGAGAAAAAAAGAAAGATAGACATAGCGAGAGAAGGAGAGAGACCTCGCTAGCTTGCTCCGAATGCCTCGCGCGATACTCAGTGGCGATCAGATAGCGATGGAAATCAAGCCCCGAGGCTCTGCGCCGCTTTCTCCCGTGGAATATCGAGTCACAAGCTGCGCGAATGAAAGCAGCTGCGCTGTAGACGAGAAAAGAAAGGAAAATCACGTCAATTGACGGAACCTCGCCCGTGACGATGGAGTGAACCGGCGGGATAAAAAAAAAAAGCAATGGGATCGCACTAAACAGGGGCTCTTGTCTCCATAGCGCGCACTCGCGCGCCCTGCCTGTTGAGCGGACAAACGTGTTGATGTCACGCGTTCACGTTTCGTTCTGACGCGAGCAGTGGTGCGTGATCTGCATAAGACACCGTGTACGATTTCCTTTTTTTTTTTCTTTTTCACTCGTGTTGGACAATAGTACGATTACTCGACCAATTAACGGTAAGCTTCTGTGCAATAAAACAAAGGAATAAAAAGAGGACGTTGCTTTGGGATCGGCCCAGAGCACTAGCTGCCGTTTGGAAAACAAAAGTTCGGCAACATGATACACTCCTATAACACGGGAGGGTGAAAGCCTGCTGCGCACTTGGCAATGCGCCGTCTCGCATCGTGGCTTTGCTGCTTTCCCAGTTCGGCTTCTTCACTTCGTTTTCGACGCTTAGCTGCGGCTTCGCGCGCTCGTATAGCGGGGATCAGAATCGCGCCAACGACGTTCCTCCTCGACTTTACGTCGCATCCTCTCAGCAGTGGATGGAAACACATGCTGTTCTGTGTGTTGTTAAAGATTATGGGGTTTTACGTGCCAGAACCACTTTCTGATTATGAGGCACGCCGCAGTGGAGGACTCCGGAAATTTTGACCGCCTGGGGTTCTTTGACGTGCACCTAAATCTAAGTACCCACGGGTGTTTTCGCATTTCGCCGCCATAGAAATGCGGACGCCGTGGCCGGAATTCGATCCCGCGACCTCGTGCTCAGCAGCCCAACACCATAGCCGCTGAGCAACCACGGCGGATTCTGTGTGTTGTATGAGTGATTTCAATGAATGGTATTCACTGTTCGCTTCACTTTGCTGAGCGCTTGCAGCCTGAGCCTTACGGGGGTATGAGCCATTGCATTTCTTGCTTGCTTACGGGGCACGAGCCATTGAGAAGGTCACGTGGTATTTTTTTTTTGTGTACAACTCGACTAGACGCCGCGTTTCTGTACGTTGGATGCGTGATTCGAATGAATGTATATATGCCTTGTGCGCTTGACTTTGCTGAATGCTTGTAGCATTTGCATTACGAGAGGTATGAGCCATTGCATTTTGTGCTTGCTTAAGGGAGGCATGAGCTATTGCTGATGATGATAGTTTTTGTACACTTGGAGCGGATGATGCGTTTTTTTAAAGGCCATCATTGGTATGAGCCACTTAAGGCTCTCGCCTTAAAATCACCTTTAATGAATTAAGTTATGGTATTTTACGCACCAAAACTGATTATGAGGCACGTAGTAGTGGGGGACTCCGTATTAATTTCGACCTCCTGGGGTTTTTGAATGTTCATCGACATTTAAGTACACCAGCGTTCTTGCTGTCAAAATACCAACTAACCCAACATTCAACTCTTTTGAAACGATTACTAATCGTTAAAATAAATTTTAGGGATATATTATAGTATAGGTGCGATGTACGATATATTTTCGTTTTCATGATGAGGAAAGACGACTGATAAGATTAGCGTGGTAGTCTATTTCGCTTACGAAATTAAATGTGTATCACATACGTTCCTATTGCGCTATCCTAGTGCTGACACCGTAAGAGAGAATATAACAGGAAGAGTAATGCCTAGCCCAAGTTGGCGAAGGGAACCGTCCAGAAGTCGCTTTCTTTGCACGTTGAACCTACAACATTCTATAAAGAAATGACCCATAGTTTCCAGTTGTAATAATAACATTGAAATAAAAACATTGAGGGGAAGGAGCCAAACTAGACCCGTGGGAATAAAAATTAAGCATTGTACTTGCCTTTTGTTGAAGAAATGATGCAACAATTTGTAGTGTTCTTTCTTTTTTAGTTTTTCCAGTGAAAGTTTGGCGCTTGATTCGAGCGGTTAGCTCAGTTCGGATCGCCTTGGTCCGTTACATATATTCGCAAAGCGAAATGGAGTGTTGTGGGTTTGTCTTTTATTTTTGTTAACTTCACGTGGCGTGTACAGTGATCCGAGCTTATCGCTACTGATTTATGATTTACCACTGCGATCGTCTTGCAGCAGTGGCGTGTGAGACGCAAGTGACAAACGACAAATAAACGAATTTTTTTTACGCTTTTTGTAGAAACGTTTCATGTAGAAAATGCAGTTTTCTTCTCCTCTGTCACTCCTCACTGGCATCAGACGTGCCTGAGACGATCACTGTAATCTTGCGGTGTACACTCGAATGGCTGCTGCAGCCCTTCCGACTAGCTTTGCAGTGATTCTGGGCGCTGGTGACATTGGAGCAAGGTATATCCGGCTCGAGCTGAACGTTGAGCTGCTCCCTGAGCAGTCGGATGAACCACGTGGCCGTAATTATGTCGCATCGTGGTCGCGCGCTAGCCGAATGTAACACGCACCGCCAGAACACTACAGAGTGCTCGAAAGCGACCACTCGAGCGTATTAATACCATAGAAATAGGGTGACTCTGCTCTTATACATACGCGACATGTTCGTCTGGTCGTTTCAGGGCGCTCTGACTGCGCTGCGAAAGTCGTGCAACAGGTCGTTCAAGGCATAAAAAATAGCAACACCAAGCTATTTTAGTGCCCTAAACTATTCTTTTAACCTCCTTCACTTGGCGCAGAAAGAAGTTAAACACTTCTAGTGAAAAGAAGGGGTCAACTTTTAACTTTGCTCCCAAACCCCACTTACGTCAATGTTACGTCACAAGTTTAAATGTAGTTTTCTGTATTTGTTTTCTCGACCATTGCTACGTTTAGTATTGTACTGCTAATCTAAGATGCAATGTGATCCTTTTTTTTTGGCGATAAACAAGTAGCTGAACCCGCGTAGCGGGTGCCTAAGTACGTGGCGTCGCGACTACCTGGAGCGGGAAATTCATGGGCCGTCGTCAAAACCCGCCTTTTCTTGCTTATACCATGCCTCCTCTTGCGGCAAAAGCGGCCGTCCAGCTGTCGCGGTAATGTAGTTTACAATTGTACAGGTCTACTTGGTATTTCACCTATATCTAAAGCTACCAAGCTATCACTCGCTCAATCACTTACTCGTTCACTCGCTCACTAGTTCAATCACTGATCCCTTTACTCGTTCATTTCCACATTCATTTACTAACTCACTCATGCATTAATTCACAGATTCACTCACTCACTCACTCACTCACTCACTCACTCACTCACTCACTCACTCACTCACTCACTCACTCACTCACTCACTCACTCACTCACTCACTCACTCACTCACTCACTCACTCACTCACTCACTCACTCACTCACTCACTCACTCACTCACTCACTCACTCACTCACTCACTCACTTCATACTGCAGCGTATTCGACGTGCTTGACGCTGGTGACTTAAGTGAGCCACCGCGATCACTAGAAAATTGTACAACCGTCGATGTATTCCACTCATTCGCGTCCAAGCGCAGCTGACTCGTTCGGCTTGCGAAGTGCAGAGACAGGTGTGGCCCGGTGTCACCCTATCGCACCGCAGGTAGCTCGCACGTTCACGCGACGGCACTCACACGAACGTAGTAAGCGCACAGAGGTACAATAGAATTTATTATACAGACCAACAATATCTTACAACAGCATGGTACGCGAGACCCGAGTGTCCTTTATAACTTCTTTCATATCTCCCCCTCACCCTCGGGTTCGCCACGGGGTTCGTCAACATAGTTCACTTTACACGCGGGCTTTGCTCCCGGCTTCTTCCAAGGGCGATTCACCGCTGCACTGCATCCATCGAACAAGGAGCAAGCGGTGAATACGATGCGAAAATTCGCCCGTCGTGTTCGATCGGGTTCGTTCGTTAAAAGCGAGACATCTGTCACCCAAGGAAAACACGATAGCATACATGGAACATGTGGCGTTCTATCGGCACGGCTGCCATGTAAGTAGGTAGTCTCACAAGTTGACTGCTTGCAGAGTCGCTAATCATTTGCGTATCAACATCGTAATCAGAGTGGCCCGATAAAGAAAGCTTGCCTGCATTAGATCGTTCTTGTCAGACGAGCTTATATGCTCATTCAGTGTGCGACCCGATGATTGCAAAAGCGAACCAAAACAGATGCGCGGCTTTTAGGTTTGTTAAATGGCGGTACGGGTGCCGCTGCAGTTCGAGAAATCGTGGAAATAAATGCAGCATGAAGCGTTGAACAAGCAAAGAAGCGACATCGGAACTTACAAAACGCAGCATTAGGCCCAAGAATATCGAGGGTTAAGTAGGCGAAGACCAGCAGACACATTCGGAGCAGCCAGCTATTGAAAAATGAAACCGCACATAATTTGATGTCGAGCTCAGACTGCTGTTCAAGCTTGATTGCTCGAAATGTGATGTATTTAGACTCTATTACTCCTTGCTTGCATCTGGCTGCATCTAACTGCGCGCTTTAAAAAAATACCGTACTCAGAATAGCGAACCACAGCGTTGTCTCAGGTGAAGCCAAACTATATGTAAGCTGTTTTCTAGTGGTTACACTGTCCAAGTTTGTATGCGAAATTTGGGTTTTTCTTCTCATTACAAACGCAATATTTATCCAATCCCATAAATTACATGCGAAAAAATGGGCTATGGAATTTTCTTGTAAGCTTACATTTTGTAAAATGTGACGCCTTTTCTTCTTAAATGTATCATTCATTTAACAAATTATAGCTGTAAAGAAGCTGGCGACATATTGTGCTCGTTGCCAGCGTCTTTAATGAAAAAATAAACAAGTAAAAACGATAGGGCCGGAAATCATGATAAAACCTCTTCTGCCGACAGCTTGAGTCCGAGGTGCGACATCTCTTTTTTAATTAGTCGAGAGCAAGCGGGATATCGGAAAACACACAAGCATCTTCAATTAAATTATTCCGTCGGAAAAAAAATTGCATATGGTTCAGCAGCGCCTCAAGAGTAGAAAAAAATGAAGGCTCTGTCCATGTTCTGTCTGATGCCAGCAAGCGTTCACCGAGCCACTCCGCATTCTCTCTTATAGACTATCAACAGCGAAACGTCTACATGTACAAAGTGCAGAGTATAAACAGTGAATAATGCATACCAGCGTTCGCTTTGGCGTGAAAAATATCGCAGCTATGCATGCGCACAAAAAGGAAAGAAGTATGTGCTAATATATATTGCAGAACAATTCCACAAGAAATTAAGTAAGCTGTACTTAACGCTGCTTCAAAAAATTTGTATTTGGTTAATAAAAAAAGTTTCAGCATGGAGCGTATCACGTCGACGAATACGAAATTCGCTTTCGCGCGATACCCAGCTTGGTCACACTCACTGCGTTGTCATTCCACATCAGAGTTGCTGGATGTAGAGAAACGACTCGAATGTATAGGAAAGTAGATAGCGTGACATGCGAGCTACACACTCATTGGGTAACAAAACACTTAGAAGTCTTAGGTACTCGTTTAAACGTAATGTCGTGGCGAAGAAGCGTAAAAACATGATTACGAGTCAAAGACGTAACCGAGCTTTGCCATTTGCGAGCAGGTTATTTACGCTAAGACTCATTTAGGTCCGAAACAGGAGGGAAACATCGACGTAGGAAAAGGCGGTATCTGTACAGCCGAGTTCACATTTAAGAATAAAGCCTATTCTAGAGTTCGTGCTTTCACAGCGATATATAGTACAATATCATTGGAGCTGTCAAAAAAAAAAAGAAAGAAAATAAACCGGGGAAGTTACGAAGTCAATAAGAGGCTATGGTTATCTTTTTTTTTTATAGGCGGCGTTCAATTTGTTGTTTGGTCGGTTTTGACAGAGTCTACTGTGTTAGTGCTGGATGTGGTCTTACTCACGGGTCAGAGGAAGCTGGGATATGGTCATTCAGATAGCGCATAAATAATAGGGAATCGAAGGTCACGGAGCCGCAGCTATCTACATACGTTTATGTTCTCACTTTTCTGTCCTGTCAGCCGGCGATTGCAGTCGCACCACCTTTTTTTTTTGTCCGACTTTACCTTCGCGTTAACTTGCAAAAGTTGTTTACACTAAGATCTCAAGCGACAAGGTACGCTACCGCTGCAAAACTCACCGACGTACTCTCTAGAACGAATAGGTGTTCCGACTACTCATACATACTGGAGTAACCGTTGGCTCCTTATTTAACTTCATTTTAGAGAATTCTCACACCCGGGACGAAGTACATTTGCTCTGATTGTGTACACACAGAGTAAAAGCACTCTATCGGGGTTCACGAAAATTCAAGGAATGGTGTGAAACATGGAGGACAACCACTTACTCCCGCCTAAGGGAGTAACATGAACTCCCTTTTGTTTGGAGTGTGGGCAGACTGCTGTCGGGGTAGCGGATTGCTACTAGCCTTAACTACATTGGGTTCGATTAGAAGTGAAGCTCCGTGCTTGGTCCATTCCTCACCACACATCGTAGGCTACATTACGTGGTAGGCTATATTACAAAGAAGGAAGGTAGTAGCGTGTAGCAGCCATTCATTTTATAGCGAGAAAAGTCTTGCCTATGATATGGCGTGAAGTACACTGTGCGTTCCAGCGTTTGTCTCAGGTAGACTTCCTGTTCTAGTCTACAGCTTGAGATATTTTAGCGGTTGCGTGCCAGCTAAAACCTTTCGCAATATTTTCGGGAAACTGAAGTGAAACGTGTATGCGTCAGGTTACAACAAAGGCATCGCAATGTAAAAAAAAGAAAACATGAAGTAAAAAAGAAAAACAATTGACCGCGAAAGCAGCATGGAGAAGTGTACACAATTAAGCAGGGTTCTAAACAGTATTGGGTGGTGAATATACACGAAGAAAATGTTCTATTGCCGAATCGAATGGTGGCTGGACCGGAAACGTGAGAGCAGTCTAAATATCTAAAGATACTATGTAAAATGTTTGTTTAAGCAATCGCATGGAACGAAGCGACTAGTATCGTGACGTCATGACACGTCATATCACGCGTGGTACCAAATATGCAACTCGTTCGTGGAAACAAGTATTATACTCAATTACACGGGCCAATACATAGTCTACTATGGGGCGCTCTGACGCTTTTTCTTTTAGGATTTTAATTTTTCCTTTAGGATTTGGCTCACTAAACAAAAAAAGAAAGAAAGAATACAAGTGGAAAATGTGATGCAAGTGCTCCTTTCACTATTTAGAGTTCAAGCGAGGTACGGCGGCGGAGAACCATAGCAGGAGGTCATCTGGGGGGCAGACGCGGGAACGCTGGTGCATTGTACGCGTAAAACAATAGCAAATAAAAAAGGTATGCAGCCGCGTACATAGTTCGCGAGCGGCGAATGTCGGAGTGCCGATCGCGCAGTCAGCAACGTGGCATGGGAAGCTCGGAATGTCGTGTAAAATTACGGCACGGCCCGCTCGAACATCGAAGCACGACTAAAGCGCACGAGTGGCGGGACAAAAACGCACGCAAGCTGAGACGGAGGGTTCTCACGTTATGTGTTGTCTTCTTTCTCTGCATCGAAGGTGGAGCTGCAACCCTCACCTGTCCACTATGCACCAGCTATCGTAGCGCTCCGGCTTCCTGTTTTGTCTGACCTCATAATGTTTTGTGAGAATATCACTAGAGGGAAATTTGGCGCTGGCGTCAGTGAAATGATCGAGATAACGTTGCTGGAACACTTTGACCAGCTCGAGAAATTCGAGAAGTACATAGCTTTGATCTGGTAATACCAGAAACCTGAACAGGAGTGCATAGAACTCCGTAGAAACAACTTTCAGTGTCCTTAGGTATTCTTTGGCATTATTAATGCTGATAGTATGTATTTTTAATGATGATATGTATGTATGTATGTATGTATGTATGTATGTATGTATGTATGTATGTATGTATGTATGTATGTATGTATGTATGTATGTATGTATGTATGTATGTATGTATGTATGTATGTATGTATGTATGTATGTATGCACCCATAAAGAGAGCAATATTGAATGCTGTCTTTCCACTGATGTCCGTGAGTTTATAGAAATTAGTTGTTTTGAATGTCAGAAGCAGATATTCTATGCTCAAAGGGACTTTTAGCTAGGGTCGCGTAGCGTATTATACGTAAGTCAATCAAAACACTGCAAATCTTACCATGATCTGATTTCACGGTCAATGTTAAATGTGGACTTGAAGGAAGCAGTGATATGACACAAGCACCATATGCAATTGAACCTAAGATAACTCAAATAAAACGAATAACGAGTAGGACTTCAGTCAAAGCAAGTAATTCCTTACTGTTACACTTTTTATTCTAATTCTGGTAGAACGGTTCCAGCGGCGTAGGCCGCGCTCTAGTGACAGTTGCACAAAACTCTAAATTAAAGTCTGCGCTCTTAACTTTTTAGGTCTTTGCTGTATTGTCTGCCGGCCCTAAGCTCTGCGTATCTGTTGACACGTGCCCGACATGCCGCACGCGCCGACAGATACACACAAAAAAAAAAAAAAAAAAAAAAAAATCGAAGTTAGCTTCGGCAATACCTGTTACTGGACACTTGCCAATGCATTTCGAGATTGCAAGTTCTGGTCGGTCCCTAACTATAGGATGTTTGACGGGGGACACCGTGTCACGTTGCGCGCAACTTGCGCATGCGCAGCTGGACGTGTGGGTCGCAGGGTTTCGAAAGAAATGGCGTGCAGAGGACGCTCCCGCGAGGCGGCGGATTGTGGGTCGTTTTTCGTCCGCTTGGTGGATTCGAATAACATCCGTTGACGGGACATGGAAGTAGTGTTGGAGATTCGAAGCAACGTGAACAGCCGGCTGCGTTTGCATACGCTGTGTTGCGTTTATCGTTTCAATGTTTTCGGGTGCGAGAAAACGAAGCTACTATTTTGCAAGAAGAGCGACGTCACAGTATGCACTGCAGTTATGCTACAGTAACTTCTCGGACACCGTTGTTGAAGCCTCCGCACCATGGTATAACGTAGAGAATAAAGGGGGAAAAACGTCGGCTTAGTTATTAATGCCGAAAATTGGGGGCACTTGTTATTGGGATTCTGGAGCACATTTAACGACACTGAATATGATGTACAGTATGGTCTACTATCCAAGGGACTTGGTATGTCGCCATCAATTACATCTGTGTTACGTGATGAATGCCTGCAGAGTATTTCCTAAGAGCAAGAACGCCTCCCCAAATCATGTCAGTCAGCTTTTCGCGATGTATGTAAGGAAATATTGTAGTTTTAATGCAATTATTTATACTTTGGTGTTCCTTTTAAAAGTGTACCATACTGCACATGACGGGAGCTGGTCATGTAGCCGTTGTTCCGTCCTTTTAAATGATATGTTCCACATAGGCTTTGTTGTTCAATTCTTCATACACATATGCCTTGAATGTGCCATATTCCGTGGCACTTTCGATTAAAGTACTAACGGCGTGTACTGATGTGCTCGAATGTCATTTCATTTTCGATACATTTCTTGTCATCCTTCGGTGTGTTGGAAGAAAAAGCAAAACTGAGGACATGCTTCGAGATGCGTCAAGTGTGTTCAGAATGTGTGTGCACCGACGTATCTGTCGATGACCGAAGAGTGTTCATTGCAATGGAAAAGAAAACGATTTTATTGTGCGTAATATTGTCGACACATGTTCACACTGACACCGTTTCAGTTTCCTCTGGTCAGCTTCCAGATGTCGACTGTACTTTATCATTTGCGAAAAAAATGTCTCGATAGTTGAAGAAAGAAATGAACTTCTCGGTTAATAAATGATAAAGCGCCGTCGTTGCTTTGTCGATTCGCACTTGATAATTGTTCGATACTTAAAAATATATTTTTTTTTCATTTTTTTTTCTCTTTCCTTGGTCGAACTGGGTTCCTCCTCTACATGCCCGAGTTTAGATGCGACATTTGAGCTTTACCCGTGCACTTAGATTAGCTGCTGTTAATCTCCCGTCACTTTGGATCAACGTATCAAGCGTCGCCACTGTTTTGCATCTGTAGTGGTGGAGCTTATAAAAATCTCAAGTAAACTGGCTTCTTCAAACATAACAACGAGAATGGCCCTCTTTACGGAGTGTAAGCTTTCTCTTAAGAGCTGAATGAATCAATTATCTCCTTGGTTACAGCTACAAAGCGAGTATTTTTATTCTAATGATCCTCTCTGATAAAGCAATACTGTAAGGGCCTCATTTATAGAGCAAGCTGGTCCCCCAGCTCCTAAGCAGCTCTCATCTCTTCGGTCGATATACATGTTACCGATGACATCTCCCCAACGCCCTCCTTTCTTTTTTCGGGATGGGGAAAGGGGGAGCTTTGGGGGAAACATTGATGTCATTAGAGCTGTACCGACAAGCCCAAACAGTCTAATTAATTAGAGCTGTGTTAATTCATTGTCAGTGACCTTTACTTTTCGGAAGTGCGCATTAATTACAACGCGCGCTTGAGAAATCACAAAAGACTCGGCAAACCTTGTGTATAGAGCCTTCTTGCAAATGAGGTCACGAAGATGTTCTTCACCTCATGTGTCTACGCGTTATCTCGCGGTTACTGTAATTTTTAATTATGCTCATCCACACTTACTCTCCAGCGTAGAAATAATAGAATCGCGAAATTTCCGATCCCACGCTTCACAACTTTCCCTGGTGTTCGCGGTCGGGCGTTACCAAAACAACAAAGGGCACCGCGGAAATCAGCAGTCATATTCCTCGCTGTTTGGAGCGAATGGTATCGAAAAATAAAACCCAACATTTACTCCACTATCAAGAGACACATTTCCTGATTGATCATACATGTATATCGCACGTGCATCGAACATTTTCTTTTTGCCCGGACCACAAGGCCTAGCGCGAATTTGTCCGGCGATGCAGCGCATCGTGTAGTCACCATATCACGCCAACGCAAATGCACCAGCGTATCAACATCCAAGGTGCAATTCTAAAATTTGCAACAGGCAACATAGCTAAGTCTAATTTCTTTACAAAGAGCTCTGCTTTTCAATGTACGCATTTGTAGAGTGTGTACACCGAAATCTTTCCGGTTATTTCTGTTCTTTTAACGGTGGCATTGAAAAATACTGTCGAGAACAGAGCATGAACGCACTGTCAGCACAAAATAACTGCAGTCTTTGCCAAAAGTACACGGGCCACAGCACACACCAGCCAGACTAGTCGCCAGGCCGTGTGGATGAGCTCGCATCGCACTAGGGGAGCATCGAAGGCCAAGCGAGTGCTTAACGCAATTCTTTACCAATGCCCACAACTTTAGTTGCGCGAACAGGACACATATTATATGCAGGCCCAGAGTTATAACGTCAAACTAGCTTAGTTCAGCGCAATGCAGCATCTGAAGCGCTACGAGGCCTTCTGGTGCACATGTCAGCCACTTAGTAACGTTCTACGGATAGTTTGCGCGTGCACTCTAATGAGAGTAACCTCCAGAAAAGTTCAAATTTCAGTCTTAGAATTTAACAGTCGTGTCTTTAGCTTAGGTAATACTAACGGTAATGTAGGTTTTGATGTTTCGCTTATTTTATTATCACATCTAAAAGTAGCATCGCTCGAAGTGAAATTTATAAGAACAATACATATTACCTATAAAATGTTCCCGTAAATTTTACTTCGATCGCTGTTGCCTTTAGACCAGAGGAATAACAGCGAAAACATAAAAAAGAACAGCGCGGCTGTTGTCATTCCTATAGGAAATCGTGTGGATGTTATCTTTAAACTTGACAGTGTGCCTCTAGTTTAGAGGTTGCCGTGATAGTAGCGGCACTTCGAAACGAACTGCAGAGCAATCGGCTTAAACGCAGCGAAGACCAGCACCAGTCCGTGTGGCCTGTATTTCGCTTTTCCTGTTCGCGCCACAATTCATTTAAAAGCATCGCCGCAACTACTTTGGTGACGTGTGTCGTGACCTCAATACTTCCGACAAAGACTGCACATTCAACAATGTTTCATCCTTCGTACCGTTCACGAGGCAAGCCAGAGCCAACGCCCAAAACGACGATGCGAGTTTTTTTTTCTTCCCTGTGATTGCAAATATAACACGTGTTTTGTTCCTTATGCTTCAGAAGTACTTGAGGCTCATAGATTTCTTTCTCTCTATCATAGTTCAAGGACACTCGAACTTAACAAAGCGTTGTAAGAGACAACGGTAACAAAGTGAATCGATACAGAGAAGGAGCGGGCTCCAGTCTGAAGAACACGGAAGATATGGTGCGTCCCAAGATTTGTCACAAGAATGCAGCAGACACTCGCATCTTCTCAAGCATACTGCACCGCAAGTTCCACAGCACCACCATTAGATAACACAAGAGCTTGCGCATTTTCTTTCTTCCACAACGGCATGCTTTCCAGTAAGACAGTCGTTTTAAGCATGCAAAAACGTTGTCACGGTTATCAAATGGGCTGAAATATGGTTTGGGATGCGCAGCGCTCGCATTGAACGGGAAAGTAGTTTCGTATTGAACCTTGTCTAGAATGTAAAGTGGCCAACAAACATCAGCATTATAGTATACCAGTTCCCGACGGTAATAAAGCTTCCTAACACATCGCCTCAGCATGGAGTTCAACTTTTCTTTAGGGTCCGTCAAGCAGGCGACGATAACTGTGGCTTTGCCCACAGCATCTGGGTTCTGTTGACGAGGATTTTCGTGCACACGATCTGTGCGTGATCGGTTGGTGCCCTGCCTACCGACTTGACCATCTAAATTTTTGACGCTTACGCACCGAAGGGTCATGAAGAGATCGTACGATGGAAGTGGTCCTTGCGAATACCAGACTCGGTGTCACAGAGCCGTTCCTATTCCTACGTTTACAGGAACGGGCAACGACCTATTGGGACAGTGGATGATAGAAATGTCATGAATGGACCAGCGGAAGGAAGATATCGTAAACAAAACGTGTCGCAACTCTAGGTCGCAGTCTCTGAACTAGAAACTTTAGCCTTTGAGCCTTTAGAAGTTAGTCTTATCTAGTGTAACCTAAGAGACAATGTTGCATGCTGTAGGTGCTGACAACGCCGTCTTGCAACCTCTATTACTCTGTTCAGCCGAACTGACGGGTTTCTGAATTGCATTCAGAATCACTCTAGAGCTCAGAACTTGCGGTGCATCAAGCTCGAAAAAAGAAAGACAAGCTGCAGGTTCAGGCAAGAAATCTCGTCGGAGACCAGCTTGCAGACAAAGGTCCTTCCGATTTCCGACTGCAGAGCTCGGATTTGTTGGCTGCAGTTGGCTTAAGTGCAATGACTCAAGATGACACCACAGCGGATCACTTTTCTAAGCTAGGGCGCAATGCATTGGGTGGTGATTCGCCATCACAAAACGAGCTTTCCCTGTACCGAAAGCAGGATGGGTGGTCTGGATTCCACAGCTGTCGGTGCACCATGACAGACCGGAGCGGCTTTTCCGGGCTGCATGGACAAGAGAAAATCAAGATTTCTAAGTCGTTGACGAGTTAACGTCCTTTGAGATTTTTCTTGTCGATAGACCTCAATAGTAATTGCTTTTTGAAAGTTTATGAATAACAGCAAAACAAAAAAAATATAAGAACACAAGTACCCAGGCTGTCTATGGACGCCCTATAGTCTTATAGACCATATATAGAGTATGTACAGGGGTTTTTGCGCTTGTAGCCCATAGTATCATTTTGTTGTGAAACGCTGAAATGGCCTGCCTTAATCTGTCTTGGTTCACCAGACAACGTGGTGAGATCAGGCGAGATCGTAGCACCGACCATGGTCATCCTTGACACCACGGCGCGCGCTTCGAATCACAAGCGGTGATGCAACGCTCAAATTCGACGCACCTGATATTGAAGGTGTTCAGAGCCCATCATGGTGTCTTGGAGCCCAAACAGAACACAAGAGGATGAAGACAGACAAAGGCGTTGCTGTCGCATCCTCTTCCTTCTGCGTTCTACTTGGTGCCAGACACCACGATGAATCTGGACCGACCAGCTCGAATTTCTGTTTTTCTTCAGAGCGCTAGTTGAGAGCTCGCTTGGCCACAAATGCGGGCCATCAGGCGCACGGGCCACCCAATTCCCTTTCTCGGTAATCGCTCACACAGCACTTGCATGAATGAAAGGCCTTCGAAATTAAACTTAAATCGAATCTCTCTAAACAACGCAGCTACAATGAGAATTTTATTGATATATGTTAAAGACCCATTTTGGAACATATCCGTCAAAGTTCAGTTATTTATGAATAAATATCTAGGTTCCAGCACTTTGCTAATATGAACGATTCACCTATTGAGGCCATCAAGAGTTTTGTTGCGACATAGCTAGGAACTTACAGAAAAGTTTCCCAATGTGGTCGTTTCAATCTCAATCAAACTCTTATTGATAAAAGAGTTTTTTTTTGGGGATTCAAATTTTGTTAAATGCGGTGCCCCTTCGCTAACGCAAGTTCCAGCGCCTGCCCTCCGAGGGAGGGCGCAAGGTGTCTCGCGCGCCTCGTTTCCCGCATTTCTAGGGATGGCCGAAAAATGGCCGCCGCGCGCCCGCTGACTACAGCTAACAAAATTTGAGCTCTGCAGTCCCGGTAGCCTTTGAGGTTCCCGGCAGGTTCCTCAGTACGTTATTTTTTTTTCCCTCGGTTCCTTTCGCGTCGTGCATCTTCATCGTCGTCTCGTTTTTTGCTTCATTTCCGTTAGGCGTCGTCCGGAGTGCTGGCGTGCGCGGCGGAAGCCCCCTCAGGGTCTGGACCTCGCTTTGAGGGCCGCGGCTCCTCGACGCGTCGACTCGTGGGCCTTCTTGACGATGGCGAGCTTGGAGTTGTGGTCGTGCGCCGGCAGGTCGACGTAGGGCGGGTCCCGGGTGCCGTGTATCATGAGCGTCCACTCCTTGAGGAAGCCCCGGGCCTCGCCCCCGACGTCATCCGAACCGGAGTCCTTGGCGCCTCCGGTGCCGCGGTCGATGTGCGCCTCGAGCGTCCAGCGACCGCGCGGGTTCTCACCCCAGGTGTGCGTGGTCATGAAGGGCCACTTGGTGAAGCCGTCGTGGCTGTCGTCGTCGTTCGGTCGACGGCTCAGGATCATAGACCTGCAAGGCAGAAAAGGCGAGCGTGTGTTGTAATTCTGACCAGCACTGGATTCAGTGTGTATGCTCACAGCTACGACGACGGCTTCGAGTAATAACACGCACCTGGAAGACGTCTCTGCGACTAAACGCGGCCTCGCATCGACAAGGAAAACGCTAGGAAAAAACAGACAAATTATAGTTGTATCTAAACGCTTCGGGTGAGCAAACTTTTTTTCGAAGAACAGAACCGTAGCTTACATTAAATCTATAAGAAAGTGTGACCATGATTTCTTGTGCGCAGGCGACCTTCCTCTCGAGATTCCAATCATTCTGCTTAGCCCCTATCTTCTTTGGAAAGCAGCGTGCATCGTTCTTCACTTCGATGCTACATGTCTTCGCTAAGCCGTCTTTTCTGTTGGCTTTGTCAGAAATGGAACGAGACTTACGATAGCCGTTTTACGCTTAGCTAAGCGGGGTCAGCTGAGCTAGTTGGTTGTGATACGCTTAGCCGCCTATTTAGCCGTATACGGTGAGTATTAGAATACAGCGTCAGCCCAGAAGAATATTGCGTCAAAGAGCTGAGCCGCGTTATTGAGGCCCTTCAAACTACTCTGACCGACTTTTTCCCTTTCCCCAGTGTAGGGTAGCCAACCGGGTTCAGTCCTGGTTACCCTCCCTGCCTTTCATTTATCATTGTCTCTCTCTCTCTCACCGACGCAGCTGTTTCTTCCTTTCTCTCTACCACCTTACTCACTGGCGAGTCAGGCATGAATTTCTCCTGACACCAAGAACGTGTTTACACTTACGCCTACTAAAGCGGCTGTACGAAGACCCTCATTAAGAAATGTTCAATTAGCCCCGGATTCCGTCAGTCCGAACCCCTTTTGCCACTCTCGACCGTAGCTTCCTTTCCACGATTCTCCTAGCGACACTGAGATAGGCGACCAGTAACCTGTTTCACAAAGCTTCACAGGAACCTCCCAAACTGCGCTCCTCTCTCCTTCGTATCTGTTTCCAGCTCAGCTTCGGGACCGCACTCATGTTGACTAGAGGGTGCGCGTGCAACGGCTGCTGAAGACAGTCGGGAAGGGGTGGTTGGGGGGTGGGAGTAGCGCGCTGTCCGGTTCTTACCGCGTTCCAGATGGGGAGACCATGAAGAGCTTGACGTCTCCGCGGCGCGTGGCATTGAGGGTGATCACGGCCTGCACGTGCTCGACGTAGTTCACCTCGGTGTCCGTACCGGCGCACGAATCCGTGTCCAGGTAGATCTTTAGGCTCTCGTTAGCCTTGAACTCGCTGTGCATTAGAGAAAAACGGGAAGCGATCATGATCATCATGATCATGTCCAGTGCAGGACGAAAACCTCTTGTTTCAGCGATCTCCAATTACCCCTCTCATGCGTACGGCGCAACTTGGAGATCGCTCGGATGTCCAATTTCCCCTAGCGCAAGACAGGGGTAATTCTCGCCGACTTGAACTTTCTAGAATTTCTAGAACTTTCTAGACTAGAATTCATCTACAATGAGCGAAAATAAGGGGATCCGAGAGGCTCGATTTTTCGTTAGTCACAACCTTAAGAAGAGA
This sequence comes from Dermacentor andersoni, assembly GCF_023375885.2. Taxonomy (NCBI): domain Eukaryota; kingdom Metazoa; phylum Arthropoda; class Arachnida; order Ixodida; family Ixodidae; genus Dermacentor; species Dermacentor andersoni. The sequence continues at coordinate 130,120,810 of NC_092823.1, forward strand.
CAAACCCTTTACAGTGGAGAATGAACGACATTAACGATGTATGGATGAACAATGACACATCTATAAAGTCGCGCTTACTCGCTCAGTCTTAAACTGACTTCACTTCATCATATTCTAAACGTCGCGCTTCTTCACTACCTTATACGGAAGACAACAAAAATACATTCCGATGCAATAGAGAGCATGGAGGTGCGTCGATGTGAGCAAGCAACTGCCGAACGCGTGATGTTGTCGTCAAGAGGTTACCATTCAGTGTGTCTTGGGGCACACGCACACAAAAGGAGGTGAGACGAACACCGCGGGTAAGTGTTCAGCTCCCCAAGTCTGTACCCTCTGATCATGGCGACTATACCTGCCAAAGTGAGGCTGCAATAAAGCTGCCCACCTGACTACTACCTGTGGATCGATCGGCATCATATGCCCCGGTTGGACTTCAGCGAAAAGCCAATCATACACGCACACCATTGCACTTTTCTTTAAGCAACATCGCGCGAGCGTCAACCACACGGTGCGTAGCGGCCGTGTAACGGCGAGAAGCCGCGGTATCGGCGACAGGATGCGCGGGCGCCCAAGCTGATTTCCATTTCGAATGTGTTCCGCTGGGCAGTTCACTTCAGGGGTGCCCCTCGCCGATAGATGACCGTTGACGCGTGCGGTCAACGCTCGCGCGATATCATAAAAAAGAATTGCAAGGGTGTACATTTAATTTGCACATATTACACGTTCAATGCTGCATGACAAACTGAGTGGGGAACGATCCCCCAACCTTCGCATGCGAAGGTTGTGGGATCATTTCCCGCCTGCGGCAGGTTGTTTTTTCATCCACTTTCATTTCCAATAATTTACCGTTTCTTTATTTCATTTATTAAGCACAAGTGATTTCGCCTTTGTTATCCTTGGTGCTAGTGCTTGTTGACTTCTTATGATATGACTAATAAAAATTGGGCCCCTCGGTTAACCCCCTTTCTTAAAAATCAGGCCCCTCGGTTAACTTCCTTTCTGCTTGTTCAGTTCTCAATATGTCTTTTAAAAAAACTTACAGGCTTTAAATCAATATTCTGCTTCCTACAGTCACTATAACTCGTCTTCCTCTCTCAAGTGCAACACATTTAATTAAAATAGGCCCAGCGGTTGTCCCATAAAAGCATTTCCGCGTTTTACATGTACTTGAACTGGGAAATAGTGAGCTTGTCGTTAGCTAAAACTTCATCCTAAGTCCCTCACGTTTATGTTGTAAAATATGATGCAATTATTACGTGGAAAGCCTCACATAAGTGAACATCTATATCACAGGACGAACGGAGTGGCGTTTCCGGGGATCAGCGGCCACAGCGCACTTACTTGGTGCTCGCAACCAAAATTCAGTGCTTCGCCCACTCGAAGCACGAAGGTACAAAAATAATACGCGACGCGATGTAACTTTTAGTCCACATATTGTAGCCGTAATATATGAAAGCGTGGCAGGTGAAAAACAACTGCACAGCGAAACGTGTGAAGCGATACTTCTACGGCCGCCCTACTGGCGTAGCTTGCGCAGTGTTGCCTGCTGTGTATGAAACGGAATATAGTGCTGAGTCACCTCACTCCGCTTGCTTAGCCCAACCGTCATGCGTTTGAACGAGCTAGCGCTACTGAACAGACGGCCATTGCCGGACCGAGAGATGTTAGGACAGCGGTCAAAACGAACATATGCGCTAAAGGTGGCCAGAGCAGTAGATCGCTTTCTGCGTAGCCAGCTTTCTCGCTTCCAAATACTTTTGAGATTGTTTTTTTTTCTCTTTCTGTCGCAAACAAGACTTTCTGTGGTTAACCTCCTGGCATTAAAACTTCTTTCTGGGCGAGTCGGTTCATACTTGATTTGACAAATATAACAGCGCTAACACATGAAACCACAAAGAGACGAGGACGAGACACAAGCGCTGCGTCTCGTCCTTGTTCCTTTGAGGTTGCCTGTGTTAGCGCTGTTATATTTGTCAAATCAACCTCCTAGCCTTTCCCATATTTTCTCTCTCGTTGACTCGGTGCGAACCTTCAAATGTGCGCGAAACTGTGCTCTCTTTATCTTCTTTCTCCCTCTATTCGTTCCCATTCCCCTTCCCCCTGTGCAGGGTAGCAAACCGGACGTACGCCTGGTTAACCTCCATACCTTCCCTCTCTTCTCTCTCTCTCTCTCTCTCGTTCTCGCTGCACGCAATCGGAAGCACGACCTGTCGCGCCTGCAACAGCATTCAGCAATTTTCCAGCAGGTTCCCGCAGGTTCCAACAAATGGAGCAGCCATCTTTCAGATGCGTCGCATGTCGCAAATGGGCGTCGTTTCGCGCCTGCATTCGTTTTCCTCCGCAGTACGCACCTGGTCTTGACGTACGACCCGGCCTCGCAGTGGAATCTCGCGGGCACCGTCTTCCATATCTTGGCGAGCGCCACCATGGCGCCGGCGTCCAGCACGCCGAAGCCGAACAGGTGGTTGAACTCGAGCCCGACGCCGTTCATCTTCCAGTGGAAGCGGTTCTTGCTGTCGTACAGCGAGTTGCGCTTCGAGGTGAGCACGGTCAGGTGCTGGATGTCCCGCCAGGTCAGCTCGGGGCTGCGAACAGAGCGAAGCTCAGCGTCTTACGTCACGATCATCATCCGCAGTCATCATCATCATCATCATCATCATCACCACCACCACCACCACAATAATAATAATAATAATAATAATAATAATAATAATAATAATAATAATAATAATAATAATAATAATAATAATAATAATAATCACTATCATCGACATCCACATTACGCTACGAGTGCCCGTCCCAGTTTTCCCCACCGGCGCCTACTTCTCGTAATCCTGATGCGTCCATCTTCCTCCAGCTGTGCTGTTTGCGTAACGCGTTTCAATGTTGTACGTATGTTCACACCGGCAAAAGCGCATAGAGGAGTCACGTATGGCAAGGCCGCCACAGAAAGATGGCGGCTTGAAGTGATCAACACTCTTGAAGCGGCTATCTACAAGTAACATGACAGGCGAAATGAAATCACTAAAAACGGCGAAACACACTGTATACAATCGAACAGCCGAACACACAAAGTTGTGCGCAAGAGTCGATGAAGTCATTTAATTTATTAGTACAAGAACACGCGCAAACATGTACAAACATGTACAAACATGTGTATCTATAAATGGATAGGAGTTTACTTGAAATTATCCGTCAGAACACACAGTTCAGGCTCTTAGACACCCGTGGTGGAAGAGGTGCACATTTTCTTCACAAACGCACCTTGAATTGGCAACGCGTTTCGTAGTGCCGTGTATGTGCTGCTGTATCAAGCGGCATACGGTGCACGAGTCTAAAATTTTCTGCTATCCCTAAAATTTTACGGGATTGACATTTTAATACTTCGTTCAATAAAGAACGTCTCGGTCCAACCATGCCTGCTGAGCAAACCAGGTCTTTACGCTGAGGCGACAAGAAATCTGCTTCAGCAGCAGGCCAGCTTCTTGTTGGAAAGAGATTTAATGTCTCTTCGTTATTACACACCCGTTTCGCTGTTGCATCCCATGCAGTGTTACCAGGGATATTGCGGTGTCCTGGTATCCACTCAAACGCTATAGCGGTATTCCTTGCGTTGGATTTTGTGTGATCTTCAGCGATTGATACAGTAAGTGTTTACTCAACATATTTTTGTGCGTGTTCTTTAGTGAGCTGGGGGCTGCTGGCTAGTTCCAAGAACTGATCCGTATTTTTTTGCGAATTCTGTACTGTTGTTTGAAGCGCGATGCACATGGAACAACAAAAATTTCGGCGACACTCGAAGATGTAACTTGGGATAACTTAAATGCCTTTTTTTTAGCTTCAAATCTGGCATGAAGTGTGCGGAAGCAAATAATTGTTTTGGCATGATTCATCTGTTGTACGTGAACATACCGACCATTTAATGCGTAAATGATGTGTAGTGCCAGTTGCTTCGCGGCTATCATGAACGCTGCTATCTTACGTGTAATCCTTCCATCGATAATTCTATTTTCGAGGGTTGTCAGTATCTAACGAGATTAAGTAATACCAAACCTGTATAATTCAAAACTCGGTTATGATCCTGTATGCTCCTGAAGACCTTTCTGAATTTCACTTTTCTCTCTTATCTTAAGGACATATGGTTTTTTTATACAGCTTTTTATATACGTGCGTATTCTGTAAAGTAATTGTTTTCTTGGCCGGATGTTATCTGCAATCGTAGCACTATATCCGAAAATTAATTATGATCCAGCAATAGTTTTGTCATGTTAACAGATGAATTAATAAAAAAGTATCAAACTGCTCGGATGTCTTACTTTGCTTCCAGCGCGAGGGCGAACACACCGGCGGCTTCGGGTGCGGCTGCTGATGTCCCAGAGTGCGTCTTGGTGCATTTCCCGTACAGGTCAGTCGTGGCCTGCGTGACAGCAGTAGTTCACGCTTTAGAAGGAAGCTCTGCCTTTGCTTTTTTTTTCTTTTTGGATTTAACCCACAGAGTGCACCTAAATGCTGTACTTTAGTTAAGCACCCTGTGCTCAAAGAAACATTGTGCACGACAGGATAAATGGGCAAACATGAGGCTGTGGCGTGAAGCTTTATGCTACGGACCGGTGAATGCCAACTTCTCCCTTTCGCGAATAATCCTTCAGCTTGTGGGTTTTCGCAAAACTAAGTTCACCGAGAAAGATGTCGCGCTATCCAAAAAAGTGAACTTACAGTATCCTACGTGAGACGTAACCAGAATCTTCATTCTGATTGTTACGTTTTACAAAATAGAAGGATATTACACTCTTAATTATGGTTAGCATACGAGCAGGCAATAGCGCAGCAGTGTGACGACTAGGATAATTCATAAGGCATTTCATCGCAACGAAATGTGCCCCAGTCTGTTATGTGTGTTCAGTTTGCCGCTAAGAACCTAATCAAATGACAATAGCAAAAAGCAAGAAAAACAAAGTCCGATTATTCGAGTACCTGTTCAACCTGTGCTAAACAACCGAGTGTCACTTCAATACATTGACAATTAAAGAGCACTCCATTCGGAGGATTATCCGCCTCACAGACCGGCGTTAGGGCGGCAACCCAAATTTAATCTCACACATCTTCTCGCCAACAGGCACGGAACGTAACCGGTATAGCTAGGGACGAGGCCTAGCAGTGAAGGCGACAGCCACGGGCGGAGAACGCGGCATAAGGGGGCGTACCACGCCAGTGTGCGGGTCCTTGGCGCCGTTGCTGAAGGTAGAGGCCAGGGTCGACGAGCAGGACTCGTCGTAGTGCGCGTTCTCGCCGTCATTGATGGCCGAGTTGATGGACACGGTCCACATGGAGGCCGCGTATCCGTCGCAGTTACAGTCGTCGTCCTCCCCGCCGTCGCCCGACGCCCACACGTAGATGTTGCCCAGGCCGTGGCGACCCTGCAGTGCGCAGCAACGCCCACGTGATTTTTTCGCGTAAGAGGTGAAAAAAATTGTGCTTGAGATAGCAACCTATACTTAATGTTGGCACTGCTTCATGAAGCAACTTGTCTGAAGCCGTCTGTTTGTCATAGGTGTCTCCGAGATGCCACATAATGCAAAATTTTACAACCAACAGCACGTTATACGTGGCTTTTGCTTTAGTTCATGGTCATCTTGTCTGAGAGCTCTTGTGTATCATATGTATAACCCCCCCCCCCCCACCCACACACACACACAAAGAGGAGGACGCTAATGTGTGCACAAATACGTCGGCTGCAAAAGCCACCATTCGTTGAGTGAATGCTGGATGACCGGCAACAAAGGCGCGTAGTACCTGCACCTTGCTGGAGCAAGTTCTTCACGTGCACATTATGCATTGATTGAAAAGCAAAAGCCTCAGCAACACTGTGTACATGAGTGACATGAACTCGCCACTGCAAGTGATTTCTGCCGCAGTTTTTATGTGGCGAACCTTGAGTACTGTTTTCTGGGTGGAAGCGAGACAGAAGGCTTTGCACCGGAAGAGGTGCTCACATAAATAGTCGGAAACGGAGAAATTGCTTTCTTAGGCATCTACAAATACATTTTTAATCAGGTTAGTAGTATTTATAGAAGTGAAAATAGTAATATCGTGCTCCTCCTTCCCTGTGCCTATTCCACGTGCCTCCTCGCTCATGATAAAGAGATGTAGTAACATAGCGCATTTCTCAACATACATACACGCAAATAAAGTCATAAATACCAGTCTAAACTGACGTTGTGTTAATCTCGGTTGTCGGTGACAGCCTAATAATTAACAGGTTTATTCATGCTATCCAACCCAAACAAAATTGACGTAGAATCGCAAGTCAATTAGATTCATCTGGTGGTTCAGCGCGTTTCAAACCTCTGTTTGCTCTGTATAGCTCGGTTTCTGAGGGATTAGTTTCAAGACGAAACCTCAACGTTTAGACAAATTTTATAGAGGATCCTAATATCACTGTTCAGCGAGAGGTAACATTTTAGCTTGAAACAACTAGCTTTTATTTTCCAATTATCCTAGCATTTGCAGGAGTAGAGCAAATTTATTAAAGCCACGATAGGAGTCTAGCATGCGCGGCTCTCTTTAAGAGGTCAAGGGCACGGCGTTTTTGTCGGTGGAGCTTGCTTGTAATTCTTAGGTTGTCACCGACTATATAATGTGTTTTAATGACCGTGTTCCGCTTCCTGCACTTTCCCAGTGTTTTCCAAGCCGTCTATTCGTTGCATGGTGCTTGAGCGTAAAAGTATAATACCTCGTTCACGCCGCGGACAATCGCCCTCATGGTGGCATTGCGGGGTCCGTCGACGGTCTTTCCGTCGTCAGTGGGTCCCCAGGAAGCGCTGTAGATGTCAATCAAGTTGGGCTCGTGGCCCATAGAGTTTGCCTCGATCAGGTCCGTCATGTATGGCTGGTCCAGCATACGGATGCCTGCACGCGAGCGTAGCAGCCATACCGTCATCAATTCATTATACCTTGAAAAAGAAAGAAGGTTCTAGTGACGCGTTACATATGAGCGGAGCAAATACAAAAATAATGAAGTCATAAGTACAAGAGGATACATACAAGAACTTCAAGATATAGTGGTAGAGTCATAAAGCAGGCCAACATTACGTCAAATTACGACACTCAATTCGGACACTGTACAAACCTGCATCCTACCCCGGTTAATTACCTCATAAACACACAGTACACCGAGAGTCAGAGAGCTTAAATACACTTACCACCTTAGCGCAACTCCTTCTATACCGTCCCCATTTTGGCCCACGCTGCGCTAATTGTTTCTGCCGCTACGCGAACGTGGAACGCCTGTTCCCCTGCCACTGTGTCCCACGTGATCACCTCACTACCCCCTCCGTAGGAGGGGGTAGTGAGGTGAGGCAACGAATTGGCTATTGACCGCTTAGCAGAGAAACACCTTTAATATATTAATTGACCATGAGTAACGTCGTTGACATTTATTTCACATCGATTAGCTACAGCCAAGACTGCGCGTAACAAGGGAGTCGAGCAAAAGAAAAAAACTTTAAACGTAAACATGTAGCAGGAATCTGTCTGGTTGGTCAAGCGAGAAATTGAATTAAAGTAGAAACTTAAACACCAATTAAACACCACACTTAAACACCTTTGAGTGAAATCGAGAACGTCTACGGAAGTAACCCGACGTTTTGGAACCTCCTCGGTCACTTGTAGGCCAACCCTGACACGCGAATATTCGCGGAATCACGGAGAGTTCAGGCTAACTCCCAGAAACTTAAGTTCTCCGGCGAATGTGTGTTGACAACGCCGCCTAAAGCAAGCAAGCAAGCAAGCAAGCACGCACGCACGCAATACACAGCGAGCTTACCAGCCACTTTAGAATCGTAAGCGACGCCGACGCCGCACACTCCGTTGTCTCTCTTGGCAGAGACTTCACCGGCGCAGCGCGTGCCATGACTGCGAATATTGGGGAAGGAAAGAAAAAACATGCCAAGGTTAAGCGCCAGAACACTTGATCGCACAATTTGCGCAAACATATTGACCAATGTGATTTCTGAACCAAACTAGGTGACTGCTATAGCTGAGACCGACGAGTGCTGCAGGATCAACGAAAATACTCATCATGCCGTGACATCAACCATAATCTGTAGTACTGTGGTCATCTGTGGACAGCACCATGCGCCGCACTATCTATCTATCTATCTATCTATCTATCTATCTATCTATCTATCTATCTATCTATCTATCTATCTATCTATCTATCTATCTATCTATCTATCTATCTATCTATCTATCTATCTATCTATCTATCTATCTATCTATCTATCTATCTATCTATCTATCTATCTATCTATCTATCTATCTATCTATCTATCTATCTATCTATCTATCTATCTATCTATCTATCTATCTATCTATCTATCTATCTATCTATCTATCTATCTATCTATCTATCTATCTATCTATCTATCTATCTATCTATCTATCTATCTATCTATCTATCTATCTATCTATCTATCTATCTATCTATCTATCTATCTATCTATCTATCTATCTATCTATCTATCTATCTATCTATCTATCTATCTATCTATCTATCTATCTATCTATCTATCTATCTATCTATCTATCTATCTATCTATCTATCTATCTATCTATCTATCTATCTATCTATCTATCTATCTATCTATCTATCTATCTATCTATCTATAAATGTGCTTCTGTCATCTAATTCTGCGTACACGTGACGTTGCTGATACCGGATAGGTCGCCGTAATATTCTCAAAATACTATGTATCACTGATGTGCTCACCAATTAGCTCAGTGTGCCTGCAGAAATTCTCCAAGCCAATCGAAACAACTTTTGCCTCAGATGTGTTTCCCCGTCTATTCTTTTCAGCTTCGTTTTACGCATTCTCTTGATAAAAAAAAAAAGAAGACCAGGCACTCTACTCACTTTGGTTTTCACTTCGCACCGCTTCACAACGGTGTCTCTGTCTTTACTACACAATGATGCACTTCGGTTGCACCACTACACCTTTAACAAGTACGAATGGTAACTCTGCCCTCGAGTAACGCAAAACCAAATGTTGGAAAATCTTGAAAACTTGCTTGCTTTTGCATGGGACGTCACATTGTTAACGGTAATATAAGCCCCTCGCTGTTTCAAGAGCCCCTGCTCTTTGACTACTGAATTGAGTGTATCACTTAACCTAAGCGCGCTTTGGGCAATAAGCTCTTCCCACGACATTCTAAGGAATTGAAAAAAGAAAAGAACAAGCACGGGTAAACCTCGCGGTACTACAGTATACGTTATTCCTCAATTGCAAAACTAAATAGCAGTGATTATCTCTGGCCAAAAACGATCACGTTGGCACAGTAAGGCGACGTTCAAACTGCATTTGCTCTTGATAGATCGTTTGGCGATCGCGTCATGTTATTTTGTGCTACCGGTCCGTGCGAGAGCTGTGGTAACGCGGAAAGAAAAGCCGGAGCTCAAGCACAACGCAGGAATCGATGCTACGGATTATGATCCTAGATATCTTCTTTCTTTCTTTAATTTTTTTTTCTTTGCTCATGCTTGTTGATTTATAGACTCCCCGTGAGCGGCTATGACGTTATGCTGTTCAGCCCGTGGTCGAGGGTTCGATCCCGGCCGCGGCAGCCACATTTCAATGGGTTTTGAATGTAGAAATGCTCGCTAACTTATATAGGGCGTCCTAGATAACGTTAGCCGAGCGGTTGAAAGAAAAGAAAAACAGAAATACAGTGCAAGATACAGTTAAAGACTCACGATGTTAAGTCGTCAGAGGTGTGATGACCTTAACACCATAGGTCTTATAATTGTATCTTGCACCGTGTCCTTTAAATCCATACTTTGTTTCGTTTAGCAGCTTGGCCTACGTTAGCAGGAACACACAGTGGATTTAAGTGCACATTAAAGAACCCCAGGTAAGCCAAAATTATTGGTTGCGTTGTAGTGAAGTACGTGGTCGGCCCTTAGAAGGAAGATTCCGGCTACATAAAAAACTGCATCAAAATGAAAAATTATGCTCGCATTCCTCCGGAATTTCAATTAAATGCTTTTCTGATCGCATGCAATTCCGTCTTGTTAATAAATGTTAACACCTTGTAAAAAATGCAGCCGTCTCGCTTTGCACTGTGACCTCGCGACATCCACTGAACCTCAACATTTCCTTCACCGACGTCGAGCGGAACATTATCCGCCCGGCTGTTATTCTGGGTTGTTATATCCATATTCTCATTTTGTTTTGGTTGCTACGTGTAGCTAGCAGATATACCCGAGTGCACAAGCTAAAAGTAAAAAAGAATAAAGAAAAAAAAAGCATTTATTTTTTCGTGCTATCACGCAGAGGTATAAAATAGTTTTACTGGTATCTACTGGGTGCGGGGACAATTGGTATGTCAGTAAATTTCGGCAACTCAAGGAGCGAGAGCTTTGGAACACCCGTTACGCCGAATTTTTGGCAAGTACAGATAACTCTGCAATTGCGCACTGTGACCCACAACACTTTCGATTCCTCCCTTCAAGCTTCCAGTTCTAAAGTGGAGAAAGGTCGGGAATGTAGTTTCTCAACTTTCCCTGAACGCAGGGGGATGCGTCGTCGACGACCTTTTCGAATTAGAACTGCAGAGCGCGCAATACAACCTTGATTAACGGCCCCCAGCGGCCCGAGAAAATAAAAAAAAAAGAAAAGAAAGCCGCGAACTCTATATCTTCTGCGCTAAGAATAGATCGCGCACTCGTCGCCTGTTTGTATAGAGTCGAAGCGTGGAGCAATCGGGCGACGCGATTGTTCGCGGCGGCGGGAGAGGGGAGACCGGTAAACGGGCTGCAGCACCGTACAACACGCTTGGGACAGAAGGCGCCGCTCCGGGCGTCCGTGCGGATCGGTCTCGGCGGAAACTTACGCGAACTCCGCGATCGACGTGTACCGTACGTCGGTATGTACAGTACACGCGCGTTCCTGCTGCAGCACGCCGAGCGGTCGGGTCGACACCGTAACGCTACGCGGGGTCGGTCGCGCGTGGCGTCGCCTCCCGCTGCGACGGCGGCAGCGCCGAGAGCCAACGACTGCAACGCTGTTAGCCCAGTTCTCGCTGGCTCGGGCTACGGAACGCGAAACACGACGTGGCCGAGAACGAAAAGAAGGAAAGAAAAGGAAAGAAGTGAGACAATGCGCGCAAAGATACACGTGCAAAGAAGAAGAAGAAGAAGAAGAAGAAGAAGAAAAAAAGGACCGAGGAAGAACGTTTTCCGCCGGTTGCCGACGACCATTAGGACCTGGCTTCCGTGTTCGAACGGGCAGCGTTCGTGAGACGAATGACTAGCACACACACACATACACAAAGAAATAACGATGCGCGTAGGTAAAGAGAGAGAGACAGAAAGACAACGATAACAACAAAAAAGAACGAAGCAATAAAAGACAGAAGGCAAATAAAGAATGCAATAAAGAAGGGTCCATGGATGAGAAGGAAAAAAAAAAGCACGAACGATTAGGACAAAAAAATAAAATTATGCATGTGAGCGCAGGATGGCAGAACGAAAGGCAAGACGGATCCACGAGGAGGTGGAAAAAAAAGAAAGATGCCAGTACTCCGGCAACAACGAAACCAGAGCGAAGGGGAGAAGGGATGCAAAGAAAGCGTGGCAGAAGGAGAAGCAAGAAGGAGTCGGGATAAAGGAGCAGCCGGCAGGTAATGTAGATGTAAAGGTAAGACACGCTAGCGAAGCAAAACATGGCCCCAGCATTGTTTCCTTTGAGGAAGACAAGCGATGCGCTCAGCGATCGACGCTGGCTCGGCCTTTCGGCGACTCCGTCTGGGCGGCCGATCAAACTTTCCTGCTACGTGAACAAACAAAGGGAGAAAGCGGGTTAATGCAGAGCCGGGCCACGAAAGAACGAAAGAAAGGAAGGCAGAAATGAAAATATAGTCCTGCTCACGCAACGGGGGGGGGGCACTCAAGGATGAAAGAAAGGCAGCGGGCTGCACCGTGGATATCTCTGGGAATGCGTGCACACGCAGGGTACATTATAAACAGGGGCTGCCGGGTATGCGCTGTATACGTGCCGCCTCTGCGCTGGAGCGTCGCCCAAAGTGGCGCAGCGCACACAGTGGCAGGCGCGGCTGAGCTATAGCGTTTTCCCGTTCCACGGCCGAATGCTCGAGTGCCGCGGTCGCCTCGCGTAAGAACGTTCCGAGCTGGGCCAGGCTACAAGCGGTTGCGAACAGCAGAGGACCGGCTGGCGTGCTCCTCACCCGTTTAACTGTCCGGCAGGGGAATATCGCATTAGACTTGCCAACTTGCGTTAAGCCTGCGCAACACCACGGACACCAGGCACACTCGCGAAACATCGCTGTCCCCAACATTTGCTGGGACAAAAATACAGTTAAATGTAGCCCCCCCCCTTTTAGAACTGTTGCCGATTGGAATATATCGCCTGTGCGTGTATTTGGTAAAAAACAACTTTGTTCGTGAGTGATAGCGTTACTTCATCATCGCTGATTCACATAATGCCATTGCCCTGTCGTCGTTTTTTTTTTTTTTAGTTGCGTTATCCTGTTACTGCGTATTTTGCATGGCGCTTCCTGCTTGGACCACACAGTGGTCTGCGGTAATATCAAACAAAAGGAATAAATAATAATAAGAAACTTCTGCCGCTATGTCAGGGCCGCTGTGCCGGTTATACTGCCGGGCATGAGGTCGCGGGTTCGGTTCCCGACGGCGCCGACCACGTTCCGATGGGGGCGCGGCGCAAGTATGCTTGCGAGATTTCAGTACGAGTTAAACAATGCGGCGGGGTCTGTATTGTTCGGCCGCCTTGAAATTATGGCGTCTGTCATAACGCTGGAGACGCTGTTTTGCGAGTTGCGTGACTATGCACCCCGGTGCTTTTATGTTCCGAAAATGCGGTAGATACGACGAGGTGCAATTTACATACAGCGAAGCTTCGTGCGAGTGCATAAAAAGCCGAAACACGAGTTTGTGTCTGTTGAATGTCCGCAGAAACTGGCAAGGAAGGCTTTATTCTGGCATTGTAGAGAGGCCAATGGAATGGCGTCACTGCTGCAGCGGATGGACGGATGGATGGATTTTATGAGCGTCCCCTTTGGAACGGGCGGTGGGTTGCGCCACCAAGCTCTTGTTACTTTATTGTCTAATGTTCTACCTATGTTAAAGAAAAGAAAAGGTAAAAGAGAAGTAAAAAAGAAAACAGAACCCACGGTGAATTCCCCATAACCAAATTCCCTGAACCCCTATTCTGAACTTCGTTTTCGTACGGCTACGTTGTTTGTCGTTTCCCTACTTTTCTTTCACCAATCTTCCAATCGCCTCTTAGTAATCTCTACTGCGCCCACGTTTACTTTCCCCCTGCTCTAGCTGAATCCAAAGGCTTCATGGAGGCCAGTGGTTCCTAAATCGACCGCTGGGCAGACGTCTTCACATTCTACTAAAACGTGCTTCATAGTTTCCCTAGCTTTACCGCAACAAGCACATGCTTCTTCTTCCTACTTATATCTCGCTTTATAAGTGCGTGTTCTAAGGCGTCCTGATCTCGCTTCGAAAAGTAGTGAGCTTCCCTTTGAGTTATAATAAATTGTTTCTTTCCTGATTTCGATTTTTCCTCTTAAGTAGTTACCCATGGCCTTACTCGCCTTCACGGATGCGCGAAGACAAGCGCCATCTGGTGGTGCTGCAACGAACCTAGTGGCGCGCGTCCTCCGCTGTGATTGGTTGGCCTATTCGGTTAAAGAACAGCCAGGCCGTATAGCACCTACGGTCAAGAAACCCGGCACGGTTCGCAAGAAAAGCAAGAAGAAAAAAAAACAACTGTTGGACCAACCTTGTGTGCTTAATTTTTGTTTCTCAACATCACAAATCGAGGGACCCTTCACGGGAGCCTCCGATGAAAGCCACAACGCAGTCGCTGCCCTGAAGAATACAAGTCCCCTTGTCGAAACGTTAGTTCCGGCCTGAGGCATCCCTTGTTCGACCCACTTGATAAATTCCAGTATTCATATTTCTCTGAAGTTATCTATTTATGTATTTATACAAGAATGTTAAATGTAACTGCAGCGGCACGGAAACCGCAAGCACAAGATGGCACGTCGTCAGGGGCAAGAAAAAAAAATTGTGAGTTGTTTTCAGTGCATTGCTGCAATGAATGCAATCGAAGTATTCCTTTCCTTCGTAACTTTTCTCGAACGCACCCCATTGAAACGTCACGTTTCAACGACCCGCGTCTGTGGGCGACGTCAGAGTGCGACCTTCCTTTGTTTCGCTCAGGTTCCGATCGAAGAACAATGGGCCATTTTGCAGAGTAGCGAAGAAGTGCAAAAAACAAAGTGCTTGTGTTCGGTTTCTTCCGCTATAGCCGATCATCATGGAGGCTACACGGAAGCGGCGTCGTTGGACAGAGGTAGATTCCATGACGTTGTTGACCGAAGGTATAATTAAAAAGAAATGTGGCAAATGGTCACCTTCGTTGACGCGTCGTTGGCAATCAGATATAACAACCGTACACTCTAAACACAGTGACCTTTAATGTAAAGGTGCACGCTACCCCTTTTTTGTTGCAGGTAATCGACGTTCATCACCATAAATGATAGCAAGGTTCATGTGGGTTTGGATGTTCCGGCTATTTTCCGTCAGATGCTACGTTAAGAAAATGTGCAGGAGTAATATGCACTTAATCAGGAGCACGAGACTCGTTGAACATGCCATAACACTACATTTGGCGGCGGAATTACGTAGCGCTAATACTTGCAAATTTTATTTCTATTGACGTCAACTTTAGCCCTCCTACTCGCATTATTTAGAGCAAAGAGCACCAGTTTCCCGATGCGGAGATGTGCCTACAAATCTTACCCAACTTGGAGTATACGCCACGAGTCCATCACGAGCTGTTCTTAAGTGCGATGACTTCTGCGACCTAAAAGCACCCTAAAATATAAATTTAGGGTGCTTTACGCATCAAAACTACGGTCTACTTCTGCGGCAAGCCGTAATGGTGTTTTTTTGCATTTCACCCCCATCAAAATGCGGCCGCCGTAGCCGGTATCGAACCCTCGACCTCGACCTCAGCAGCGCAATATCTTAGCCGCTAAGCTACTACGGCGGGTAGCTGGCATTAATTGTCTAGCTTCCAGCTATACGATGCACGATTTCTGAAACGAGCCGTGTAGCCTGCGGGCTTCAAGTCCTGCCAACGGTTTCCGGTCGGCCGAGGGTGTTATTTTCGTCCTAGCGCTGGCCCCCAGCAGGATGCGCCATCCGTTCCCCGGAAGACTTCCGGGCCTGTGTGTTTGGCATTCGACTCGGCCGATAAAGGGATAATCCGGATGAAACGCCCCTGCCTGTGCAATTCCCCTTCGATTTCCCGCGTAGAGGTTTCGCACGGCCAAGTCACGCGACTGTGCATGTTTACAGCGCGTATGGACAACGGAGTCTGAAATGTAGCCGGTTGTTATAGTGTCCATGATGACGAACTGACAGCTGACTTGTGAAACGCGAAACCACAGGTCAAACCACTGACTATTATCTTTTCTGCAGCGAAACGTGCACATTATGTATGTGCGACGATTTGGGGGAGGGGGTTACAAGATAACTATAGCATCATAATACATATACATAGGGCTACGCAGCACTTTGTTAGAGAGAATGGTAATTCGACTCACCTGTTGAACCAATCGTCGGTGTACCTTGGGTATGGGAAGGGGTCGTTGCTACTGAAGTCGTAACTGGCCTTGGCATTCTGCGAAGCGCAATGAAAAAGAACGCGGCGTGTCAGGGACCGCTTTCCACGTGACCCGGGGGGGGGGGGGGGGGGGAAACGGCCCGAGGTCAGTGAGAAGATTCGCTTTCAGCGGTCGCGTGTCGCGTTATCGCTGATACCGAATATGCGCGCATCGTTTCGCTAGCCAGCGCTGTCTCTTGTGACTATCTCCCTGTGCCGGTTCTCTGCCCTTTTCGCACAGGTGACTGACCAACGATAGCGTTAGGCAGTAACTGTCCATTTTGTGAGCGTGGACCAGTTAGAGATTCGGGTTATATTGACTGAACAACGCAGTGCAAAACGTTATCTTATGTATGTTGTTTGAGTGCAAGGTCATTCGAGATGTGCTTGCTTGGCATGGTCGGAGGATACAGCTTGGAGGAACCATTACGTAACAAAATTGAAGCCGAGAAACGTCGGTCCAACACGTGATCATGCGTGCCTTCCACCAACCCGAGACAACGCACGGGTGCGCCGCAACGCGCAGCATCTGCACTCGCACGGTGCAACGAAGACAATAAATGCACGTGTTACAATAGGCGACAGCAGTTGCAGAAGCAAGCATATCGGAAGAAAATGCGCATAGAACGATTGGCAAAGCGCTCGTCGATTGAAACCTACCGAGAACAAAGCAAGCACACTGAGCCGAGTCCGCCGAGCGCAGGTTCACGTGTTGGGCCGACCTTTATTTATATACAGCATACCTACATCGCCATAAAGGCATTACGAAGGGAGGAACAAAACATAACCAATAAGAACACAAAAGAACTTTGCGCAGATATACTCATATACGTAAGGCACAGTGCAATCTTATTTAAAGAAATGCACGTAAATAAGGTGAACAAACAGTTTTTCAAGAAATTAAGCACATACAGTTGTTATTGAGGAGCGATATCACAGCATAGAAAGGAAAAACAATCACCGCCCAAGCACTCCGTACAGATGGTTAACCAGCGAAGCCGAAACGTGCGGCCCCGGTGTTTATTCCTGGGTTAATCACGAGGGTTCGTTAAACGACGGCTTGGTAGGCTGCCGGATCCTCAGTACGCAGTTGCTGCTTGCGCTCGGCTGCACGAACCTGTTCTTGTGCCCGGGCTGCAGCACCGGCACGGCGTAGACGAACTCGTTCCCTGTTCTGCTCGCGGCGTTGCTGATCGAAAGGTGCCTGCTCCCAAAGAATGCGTAAGACGCGTGGCCTACCCATTTCGAGCCAGAGAGAAACTGCTGCGCGCGCGCTCGGCTGCTACGGAGACCAGCGATTAAGCTAATCCAACATCACTTAGATAGAACAAGGCCTTTTCCCTCCGATCCATGACGTCATATTATCTGACCCGACTGCCACAGAACTTAATGGGGATGCTCCCGAGTAGGCAACAGTAATTTTTACTCACCGCTTCCATCACGCCAGCCTTGTCAATGGAAATTTAGGGCCAAGTAGCGTGACGTCATGGATCGGAGTAAACAGGCTTGTTGCTATCTAGGTGGTGCTGGCTAATCGCACGCTTCTCTTTCTCTCTGTTTTTTTTTTTTCGCGCATGCACAAGGGGTTGCGCCGGAGCAGTTTTTGGCGTACAGGCGACACACAGACGGACGGACGGATGGACGAATCGGCTATAGCCAAATACAGCTTCGCTGTAATAATTCGTTATTAGACACATTTACCAAATAATTAGATTTGGAATGCGAAGGCCGGCTGCATGACCTTATGCTCCCGCCTAATTTATTATCCTTCTTCGTGTTGTTTCTTGGCCCTCACGACGCCTTTGTGTCGACGCCTTTCCATTCTCTTATTTTCAAAGAAAAATCATAAAGTATTTCATTGACAACGCACTCCCTTTGTCTTAAATGTTCTCAATCTATTGAAAAGTGCGAAACAATATCAGTGCTAACAATCTGAATGTGATTTAATCTTAATGGCACTGCGCTCTCCGGGCAGCCCAGTGGCGTTTGTGCTATGTCACTGCGGGCCCCACAGGACGTGTCAAAACTTTTAAGGGTGCCAGATATTCTGGCGCACTCGCGTATGTCACATCCGCGTATAGCTTAAGCGTAACGCTAAACCTTGCTACCGCTTACAGTGCTTCGCCCTTCGGTCAAAACTGCCACTTCACGAGGGAGAAACGAGCGAAGGGGATGGCTTCACGGAACGTTGGGTTGCGAAGGCCGGCTGCATGACCTTATGCTCCCGCCTAATTTATTTCCTTCTTCCGTGTTGTTCCTTGGCACTCACGACGCCTTTGCGTGGACGCCTTTCAGCGGTGTTCCGTTTCTAACACCCCTGTTATGAATGGAATTCAGGTATTGGTGCAGGCACTCATCGAAGCATGCTTCGTGTTCAAAAAACATTTGAGGGATCGCGCCTCGCGACATCCGCTGCGGAGTTTTGGCAACCGCGCTTAAGTTTATCGCGGGCTTTTTGTGCCACGTGAAAAAGACGCCCTGCATGCTCGTGTCATCTTCCAAATTCATATGTCACCCATGTGGTGAAATATTATGGCAGAACATAGTGATGTGTACCTGGTGTGTGCCAGACTAAGCTCGGGGTTGAAAACGCATGTTTAGTGTGTACGAGCTGTGGATAGATGAATTTTACGCGGGTCAGCTTGGCAAGGCTTATTTATGGCCACTAGGTCTTTAACGTTCATAAATAATTGGCTTCGTTGCATAATTATGAATACCAATAAATGTGACATTGGGTACATTTGTGGCTGAACTGGATTATGATTTGAGCAGCGACACTCATTCGCCCAATAAGCTACTTAAGACAATTTCTAAAACCGTCCCAACTAAATTACGAAAGAGTTTAATGGTTGCGGTCAGAGCGGCTAAGTTAAACTAATTACTACCACATAACGAATATCTGATAACAACCTTAGAAAAAACACATTTAGGATGGACTAAAAAAGAAAGGCAGACTCAATTCCAGTTGACATCTACATAAGGCGAAGCATTCTTGGTCTGATTGGCTCACGAAACATGCACCTGTGGGTATACGAAGTGCGGTTTTCAAGGTGTAAATATTAGTATTAAAGGGCAGGATGTTATACGAAGAAACAATATTATTTGCGGTGAATTATAGGCAGGCTGCATATTATATACCCATATCTGCACGCAGTACGTCATACATGCATTTGTATGAATTTTCAGCGGTCACCCACAGTGTCGTGTTGCACTCGTGGTCTTTCCGATGCCTCGGTTTCTTCTATCGACTAATATACGGAAACGTTTCAGTGCCGCCATCTTGGGCTGTTAATGCTGCTGTTTTTTTTTCTTTAACGACGAAATCTACGTTACTACAGTCGATTTGCAAGCACTAAAATAGTTGTATAAATGCGTTCACAGTTTCATGACCATGTTACGTCGCTTTACTTCTAATAACACATCGAAATTCTTTGTGTAACAGCCCAAGATGGCGGCGCCCATTAATCGAATGTAAAATCGTCTATAGAGCAACTGCGGATCGAAACCGCCCCAAGGGCCTCAATGCATTGGCTTGGCCGCGAGAAAGGCTGTTCGACACACCTGCCGCTTGCCGACGCATGTGTCCGTGATGCGTTCTTTTTTTTTTTTTCAATATCAGGTTTGTGTGCTTAGAAATCCTGTGTTCGAATACGGCCATCGGACAACTTCAGTAATGTTTACTTCATTATTTATAGCGTCGTACTTTGTTGAAAATGACGAGTTTGCAAAGCCACAAAGCCTTTTGAAGCCAGAAGGATGAAGGTTAGGCAAATCTATGCACCAACAGCCAATTCCGTGCTGGCTGAATGCTGGCTCGCAGCTCCGGAAAACGCTAGTGGCACAGATCCCTCCAGTAATTATTGCACGAAACTCTGTGCTCGAAACGGTAAACCCGTAAACTACTTCCTCGCTGCGCCAATTCTAGAGGGCGTCCATCCCGTTAAACGCGTTCGGCGTTAGAGGCCAGATACGTACAAAAAAGGTGCCTGGAACTCGGCAAGAAAACTTCACTACGAAACACAGCACGAGCTCAACAGTCCCCGAACGCGTGGCCGCTCGAAGGAGCTCCAACTTCTAATCACCGTGGCGATAACAGGCGTTAATTTACTCCGACAAGGTTACCGTATAACAATCCACTTGGGGACGTTCGAAGACAGGAGTGCGACGTCTGGACAAACCCGCGTAATACCCATTATTTTCGGGCTCCTCGAACAGCCTGACCGGCGACTCACGCGCACGCTGGCGCAGTGTCTCTGTGGCAATGTTTGCGTGAAACTATATAAGCTGTTTTCTCTCTTTCCATTTTTACTCCCGGTTCCCTTCCCCAATACTGAGTCGTAGGCGAGAACTTTGATTCAGGCTGACCTCCCAGCTTTTTAACATAATAAATGTCCCCCCCCCCCCGTCTCTCTCTCTCTATGCGAAAATAAACTTGCAATGCACAGATACGCATGTGCGAAACAAGCCCAGCAAGCAATTATGCAAGACGCCCTCCTTCAACTCTCTCTTTCTCTAATCCGCCCTCCCCTCTTTTCTTTTCTCCTTACTCTTCACAATCTCTTCTGCTCTCTCTCTCTTCTTCATCGGGGCCTGTTGCATCGAGAACGACTAACCGGTCGGGCCGCCCACGCTAAGCACTCGATAATCGCCTCCCTCGCACGTGGCTCGACCCGCAGCGGTCGGCGCTCCGCAATCAGACCGGCCGCACCGTTAATGGCCCCCCTATTAATCCCGCGGGTATCGAGTGTCCGCCATTACCGTAAGCGGGGTCGGTCCTCCTCTTCTTGCCGGATCGCGGCCGCCTCCCACGGGCTTTCACCGCAGCCGCCGCCAGAAACCAGCTGCGCGGAGTCCGACTAACGGCTTCCAACGCCGGCCCGTCTGATGATGCGCATTCGGCGCCCCTCGTGTATGCTGCCAAGATCCCCCGTTCCATTTACTTTCGACACGCTCCTATAGCGAAGCTTACCGCAAAGGCCCCGACATAACCTCACATAGCCTCAATTTCTTTCTTTTCTTTTGCCGGTAGAGAAACGTCTGAATTTCAGTCAGAGGAACTTCTACGTCACGTCAGGACGCCCAAAATTACTATCACGCCGTTCGCTAACTCTGAGCAAAATCTGTGGGCTCGTCAAAAAAAAAAAAAAAAAAAAAGCAATTGTAACGGGACGTATGGAGCGAAAGAATCCTCTTATATTCGCATCGTACAAATTCTGGCTTGGCAGGTGAGCCATCTCGAGTGTTACTTCCTGCTGGTGGACCTTATAGCGTTGCAAGAGCTGCCGGCAATTGCTCTGCCCGAGTGTTACTTATCGTGTGCGATAAGTAACACTGAAGCCCGTCACATTCCATCTGGTGACAAAACGGCATCTGGCAATATTAACACGGGGGATTTGAACAGGGGCGCAACAGGCTGTGTCGTATACATCTGTCAAGCTGCTGTTGACATCGACCATTATTTGTTAGAGTGCCCTGAATTTGACGCAGAACGTAAAATGTTAATAGATGGACCGAATCGCTAGACGGTCCCGCACTCAAACGCAAGTGGCATTCTATTCTCGCGAGGACGCCCGATATTTCGGAGAGAGGGGCTTCGTGTCCACCTACACTTCCTCCCTGATATAGAGCCAGAGGGCGAATGGTGGGAGGTCTGGGCCGACGTAGAACCATCCCGCGTCTTATGGCAACCTCCGAAGCAATATTTCAGAGATTACGACTTCAGTTGGTGGACCTGACCTGAATGGATGAAGCAGCGTGAGAGTCTTTGAGTGCTCAGCCTTTGTTGGAAACATGTTAAGAGTACGAGATGGTGACACGCCGACAGTTTTTTTTGTTGTTGTTGATTCACTACGCATGAGGTCGAAATGAAGGTTTTTCTCGCTTAACCGTCCTGTTCGGAATTAGGAGCTCAGGCTCGGTATGACGCCAAGCCACGACGACAGGCTATAGAAGAGGATACCGACGTCTACACAAGAAGTTGGGCACGCTGTCCGTGAATGTGATAATTTTCGGTGATTTCTATTTAAAGGAACAGCGGACACCTAAATAAAAGGAATAAAAGAAATACGCTTCAGCAGAAGGTAGATATTCACTTTCTATTTTAAATGGAAGAAACCTCACCAAAATTTGTCCAGTGCATGTAGGGAACACATATTTATCTGTTCTCAATTCCGGTGGTAAAGCTTCTAAACAATTATCGCCGCAAGAACGGTGTTACATTCGCGCGTTATGCAAAAGATTAACAGTTGACGCACACATGTTTATTTAAGCTGCGGTGCGGTTCTCACATGTACCTACTATCCTCCCACAGCATGTCATCCGATGAGACCTCCAGCATGTACCTACAGTCAGTGGCAGTGAAACAATAAAGAAAAAAACAACGCTATCAAGCCTTTTCTAATGCATGTAAAAACCGAGATTCGAGCAGGTACCATCGAGTGTACACTGAGTTCTTAGTTCAATTGCTTACGTAACGCCTGGATTGCCGCATTGTCCACGGAAGGAAATTCACCCAACTAGACGTCATGCGTGTTGGAAGTGTGTACGGTGTGCGAAGAAACATATGCATATGCGTATGACGAATATGAAGAGAACAAAAACGACAAAAAATAAAAATAAAGCAAAAAACGAAACAAAACAGAACGTTCAGGAAGAATACAATAGAAATTGCATTAGTTACTCAATGGAGAACTTCATATTCCGTATATGCCATCCAACGCAGTGATAGCTGGACGGCACGACGACGTCATGTCATTGGCACGACGGCGAAAACTCAGGAGACGGCGAGACGATTGGCGGCACGTCACGGACCCACAATGGATTGTTTGAGAACAGTTTCTGGCGATTTCTATTTTGAAATTATAATGATAATATTCATAAGAACGATGTTTTGGGATTACTCGTTGCTGGGCTACTTGTATCATAATGTATTCATAATGACTAATGATCGACTGTCCCGTTTTCTTGATTTTTAACCTCAGTCCTCGTCTTCGTTCCGGGCTCATTAATATTTATCAGCACAATAAGGAACATGCTTGCTGCAGGTGCCGTGAATGCTGACTCAATACCCTTAAGAAACAAGAAAATAATGTTAAGGACGAGTGCGCCGTAAGTTCGAGTGTTTACGGTACCTCCCGAACGCTTACCACACCTAGCTCTTGCTTACAGGACTGTTCTCTCGGCCTTTCTTTTTCTGCGAGGCGCTTTTGGCGCTGCACGTCTCGCGAGTGGATTTGTGCGGGATCATTAATCAGAGCGGCACCGGCAAAGCGGACACCAGCACCCCTGGCTGGAATGGCGTTCCCTTAACGCGTTCCGCCCCAGTCCGCACTTGCCTTTACCGCACCGAGCTCGTTGTATCTCATTACCGGGCGCACATTTCACTGCCAGGCGCCACCGGAATGGGCTCCCTGTGGGCTAAACTTCTCTCTGGACACTGCAGCGGACGATGTAGGCGATTACGGAAGCATGGAATGCCGCTTGGTGCTGTACTATGTACACGATGCAGAACACGTGAGCTCCGCGTGTCTTCTGAGCGCGTATTACTGCGCAAAGTAGTCCGGCAGAGCTTGACAGTGCCTTCTCGGTGTATTAATGTTGGCTAACATTAAAGACAGTCTTCGAGCCCAAGTAATGGAACTCATCTGATCTGGGGATACCATTCTGCACGGCGGCATTTCGAGCCAGTCAGGGAGGCCGTACCGGTACCTTGCGGCCTATGAGAGCTGATAATATGACGAGAATAGTACCGTCGGTTTCTCAGTGAAGATAACGAATCAGCGTAGCCTGCTACTTGCGACCGTTGCGCACACCCGGCAGCTTGGAAGGACTGTGTTTAGAAAAAAAAAAGAAAGATACCTTATTACCCAGAAGTTTAACATCACCAAGCACATTAGTACCTTAAACTAAATTAGCCGTAATGTCGAGTTCTGCTTCTCGTTGCTGGGGACAGGGAGGCAACCGACTGTTCCGTACTCCATTAAGAAGTGAACACATATACATACACATACACATACACATATACACATATACACATACACATATATGAAGGCTTTACCTTCATATAAGTGTAACCATGCTTCTGCCTTTTATTTATGTGCTGCAAGAACTTACATAATGTACAGAAAGAAACATTCTTTCTTTGATAGCTTAGGCTGCAGTGATATTTAGCTGCTGGATCCCTGTTACGTGGCTTTCTATTGTAGTTCATTAAGATGATCACTATAGAAGTAAAATGAATCGATGGACAGATGTCACTTCACTGTTGTAGTTGTAATGGAAGACACTGATTTCATCATTTTTTATTTTCCTTGTCGCCAGCGTTTATTAAAACCGCAACACCTGGTTTTTCATGAAGACGTTAAAAGTCGCATGCTTTAATTTTTTGAAATCATGCTATTTTATTTAACAGCCTTAAACAAACAACCACAGCCATTACTCGCAAAAACGAAACCTCCTTTTGTTAGGTGCCACACGTACCATTATTATCCGTTCACAAATTGGTCAGTGAAGGCACTGCAGCATTTCACGCGGCTATTTGAACAGGGAGAGTCCGGGCCCAAAGCTACCTCTTAACAAAGCGTGACCGCTCTGTCCTAAAAGCTTCCAGCACAGGCAGTGACGGAGAGAGCGAGTGATACGAAGACAAAGAGACAGAAAAAAGCGCGAGAAAATCACCTCGCGTCCACCAATCAGGCAAGCTGCCGGCGACGCACAAAAAACGCATCCGGCGTCCAGCCTACTTTTGCGACCCTCGGAACAACGTGCACCCACGTCGAAGCGTCTCGTTTATCTTTCCTTCGCGCTCAACGAGGCTCGCGCCTTTGCGATGCCACGTTAGCGCTTGTCTCCATTAATTAACGAGGCCGGGCTAGCAGCGATTGCCCCCTGGGTTTTACCGGCTATAACGAGAGAGGCGGGCAGATAGAGAGGTGAAAGGCACTCACGTAATTGTCCCGAAGGTCCGGGTGCATATAGTCAACCCCTGGAGGCATAAAAGACAGGGCGAGACAAGTTAGGGAGGGCAGTAAAAAAAATGAAAGAGGAAAGGGGAGGTGGGACAGAAAGTGGGCGTGGACGAACAGCAGGAAAGTTAGGGAATAGTACGGAGAGAAAGGGCGTGCAAGGAAGAATGCAGGTGCAAGAAGTGGGGAAGAGCAAATGTATAGAGAAAGAATGGAACGTGCAGAGGTGAAAGTATCATAGGTTAAGTAAGGAAGATAAATAAAAAGTGAAGAGGTCGTAGATAAATAGGGAGCGAGAAGAAATAGGAAAATAAACAAAAGCGGGGACAGACGGGGACGTGGTAGAAGGGAAGAATAGGATAATTAGGGATTGATAGAGACGCCAAGGAGGGACGAGATGAAAAAAATTCGACAAGAGTTCGGGGTGAAACATAATTGGTTGGGGATGAAAATGGAACGCAGAGTAGACATCAGCACGACAAAAGAAACCGCGGACATAGGAGGCCCGTAAGGGGAGCGTGTGTATTGGAGATGGTATAGTAAGGAGACACGTAGGGAAAATAGGGAGAAAAGAGATTAGGTGGGGGTAGCAGACAGGTTGAAGTTGGGAAGCAAGGGATGGAAAAGAGGGAAGTTACGAAATAATGGGGGAAAATGCAGGGACAACAGGTAAACGGGTGCGAAGGGAGGTGAATGGGGATGGAAAGAGAGAACACGAGACCATTGTTAGAGCGGCACAAAGAAACGTGTCTCCAATAGAGTTCTCGCGTGTCGCCTCCCTCGTACTCACATAAGCTGCGTTTCCCCATTGTTTTAGGCTCGTAAAGAAGATTGCCCCGCCAGCTGCGACAGCGCGCGACGGGAGTACTGTCCTCGCCAGAACGAGCTTATACGGACAACGTCGTCTTAACAGCAATGCCCGCCGGCAAAATTGTGCTTTAGAGACGGCTGCCGTTCGGGTACCCTTTCTTTAGTCTTCGGTTACCTCGCCTCGACGCCGGTAACTCGGAAAGATTAGGCGTTCATCTAATTAGTCGAAACTCTTCCTCGGCTTTATTCATAGCCCGAGGCATACGCTTACAAGATTAGGAACAACGAGAAATATTGAATGCACTTTCTGAATTTCGATGATTCGCGCAAAAGAAACACGCAAGAATGAAAAAAAGGGGAAAGGATATCAAGTCATCCTTTGTTCCTTCACATTTACCGCCTTCTCGGTTTGCAGGGCTATACTTAGAGCCGCTCCTGATATATCGGCGACCAAACGCTGTGCTCGCCGGATAAGCGTCCAGCGATTACGACAATGTGCTCACGGGCATATTAAGGATGCTAAGCCGTAGCATAACGGCAAGGAGGCCAAGCTAGAAACTCTTAAACGCATTTCAAATAAAGTACTTTAATACCAAAGCTCGGATAAAAACTTTCTTTCGTTATGCCGTTCGAATTATTGGGCTTAAGACGCCCTGCACGTTTTACAATGAAGTCATTACAAAATGCAACGAGGGTCTGGCCAACAAAGAAGCTTAAGTGCATCGTGTGCGTTGTTTCGCAAGCGGTGTGAACGTCCCGGGCTTCTGTCTATATATAAGGACCATATCACGTGTGCTCGCCAGTCACAGAAGGCCATTGTTACGAGCGAGTAGCCTTGTCAATACGGCCCTTCACTTGGCATAGTATTTCTGGTATTACATAAACCGTGTTGTCCATGAACTAATGGCGTCCTCGACAGATCGTACCGGTGCGCGCCGGGGCGCCCAAGGACGACGATGATTGGATGAAACGGCGCACCCGGAGTACACCCGTGTGATTTGTCGAGGATGCCATTAGAACCCTTCTCAATCACTCTTATTGTAATGAAATGACCCGAAAGAAACTTGTACGCGAGTGTAAGTAATGTCAAGTCACAAAATGAGTGAGGAGTGACCCCGAAGTTGTGCGGTGATTGACCAGGGGACGTATTCTGCGATGACCACTTGCAGCGATAATGTCGCCTCGGCGATAGTATCGCCAGCAGGCGTGCGCTGATTGTCTGGTTCAGCAAAATAGGATGAGCTGATTGGCTGGTTGAGCACTGCGTCACGCGAAGACGATAGTATCGCCGAAGCGATCGTCGCTGAATACGTCCCCCAGCAGTATTACACTCCTACGTCCATATTTATCCTCACAATACAAAAGGCTTCAGATTGTTCAGTTAGGGGTTTACAGGGTTACATTTATTTTTGACAATTTGGCATGTGGTTTTATGTGCATCAAATCTAAGTGTTCTCCACAAGTATTGTCATTATGATCCCGAAGAGTAAATGTGCGCTTAGATTCAAGAGAACAATAGCTTTCACCACGATTCAGAGGTTCAGTCACGAAAATATCTGCGAATTCAGCTGTTATATATTCCAGCCTGCAAATTCAAGCGCTGATAATCACGGCTTAGGTCGATCCATTAAGGACTGGGCTAGCGATTGAGTAGAATGCATCGATTAGATTGCTTTCAGTTGGCATGATTCTAATCTGGAGTTATATGTTACCTGGACCGTAAGAGAGATATGGGAATGGATGACCGGAGTATCGCCCCAGTGCAAGAAAAAAGAAATGAAGCTACTAATAGAAATGAAGTTTATGGCGGCTAATCAAGGCACAAACAAAGACACGTGAATCCATCGCTGTTACCTTTGTAAAATAAAAATACAAAGCGCAGTATGAGCGACCTTATTACCAGAAACCAGACACTCACGGATTTTTGTTCGTGCAGGACAGTAATATCGTGGTTGGGTTAATTTTGGTGGGCACAGCGAAGATGCATAAAGAAAGCACCGATTCCTTCCGTCTACACGGGGGGTATTCTCGCGTGATCCCTTTCGGCGATGGCATCGCTTTCGCGAGATTTCGCGAGACTCGGCCCACATGAGACAATGAGCTTCTCTGGCGCCTTTGTCCGACCCTTGTGTGCGCATGCGTCCAGAGAGGATTCACGCAAGACCTCATCAACGTGATGCTATTTCCGTAAGTGATCGTCCTAGAGTACGTCCCCATGCAGTCTGTTCATCACTATTCTCTGCACTGATTCTTGAAAGTAATCTTCTCGCTGGATTTATTGACGAACAAGAGACTATGTGCACTTTCTCGAAAGGCGAGTAGTTGCGCTGGTAGGTCGATAAGTTCTGACGGTGGCCCACATCGACAGTGCGAAAGGACGTGTACAAGTGTACCCATACCGCCCCCCCCCCAAAAAAAATCAACAAAAAAACAAGGATATGGGGCGAATGAAAGACTAATATGAGTGCAAAGCTGCACCACCCACAGTTCGATATATATTCATTATACTGTATACCCAGTGTAGGCGCAACCTTGCTCTACGTCGGATTCGCATGGATTTATCTAGGCTCGCTTTGGGACCTAAAAGTTGATTCTGTTGCTCGTGACCGTTGGGCTACAGTGCATATTCTATATCTGAAATGTTCAACAGAACTTGCGTTCTCTTGCAACTCACCATCGTCCATAATGGCTGTAGTAACATTCTTGCCCGTAAATCCCTGAGCCCAGGCGGCCTCAACGTTCAAATCCAACCGGGGCTTGCCGCCGTTCTGGCCGACATTTTTCTGCAAAAAAAGAAGAAAAAAAAGACGCAAATGAAAGGACAAGCAATAGAATCCATACTGTAGCACCAAGCATTATAGCGTGGCGCCGAACTAGGCGAATTAGGCCTAACAGAAATTAAACACGGCATTCAACATTCAGCTGCACCTCAACCGAAAGTCTATAGAAGGCAACAAAAGCTCCATAGAAATACAACATAGTTTCTGTAACTTCTGGAAGAGAGGTTGATGTTGATTATATGTTATAGAGGCAGAGAGCGAGGGAGACGAGAGAAAATAGAAAAGCAGGAAGGTTGACACGAACGGAAAACGGGGTTAGCTACGCTACACTGGGGAAAGGGGTAAAAGTAGGTAGAAAAGATAAGAACACTGAGAGAGAGAGACTACAGATACGCGATCGCAGCTGGTCCCGATTCCCGGGCGCTGTCAGTGCACAGGAACACATACAGTACAATGAACACAAATTACAATTAACACAATGAACACCTGCACACGACTAATGTCGTTCATGCAGGTCTGTTCTCCTTAAAGGGGTCCTTAACCACCCATCAGGCTTTGTGAAAAAAGAAAAAAGAAAACGCAGTGCACAAATAGCGTACGCTGCTGTGAAAATCTCAGCCAAATTTTGCAGTCGTGCGCGGCGACTGGAGCTTACAAGCGGAGCGCGAAGTCACTTTTTTTCTCAAACGCTCTCTTTTCAACAGAAGCCTGCTTCTCACTCCTTTCTGGACGCTTTATTTCGTAATATAGCAGATTCCCATACGCGGCTGCCAGTGGCCAATAGCCGACATCAGCCAAGAAGGGTGTTTGGATCAGTGCGCTTCTTTCCTGCAGTTGCAGCGTATATTTATTGGCGAAGTTTAATAAACAGGCCGAAGTAAGCGAAACTCTGGTTTAGGATTTCGATACGAATTAGGTTCTTCCGGAAGAAGCCGATCGACCATCGTCTGCTCACGCTCGGCCGCCCGCGCAGGAATTAAACTTTGGCCACCCTGCTTATCGGTGTCGTAGCCATCGGTTCTTACTGATTTCGACTAGTTTTGAACGCCCAACAAGCCTCGAACCACGCGAAACTCATGATCAGACCACACGCACGCTTGCCAGCGCGCTCTAGCTCCTGGACGCTCCTAAATAGACGCCTTGGAAGGCTTCGCTTCGTATTGAGCTATTGAAGCGCTTCAAAATGCGCAAGTTGGGTGTGGCTGCTGTCCTTCGGTCAAGCTGGTCTAGGACGAAGCCGGTCCGCACCATGTAGCACGGCCAGACTGGAGCACATGAGCGCACACTCAAGCCCTGTCGTGCCCAAAGCAAACACTGCACATGCGCACTACAGTTGCATGTAGCTGAGGTCTGCTACGTAGCTTAACCGGCCCGGACGAGTTCGCTGGATGAGCACACTGCGGCTCGCTGAGGACAACCGCGTTTGGCTTACGTTTGGCTGCGTTTCGCTACGTTTGGCTACGTTCGGCATGTCGTATATGTGCCAAAGCCGACAGTAGCGGCGTCTACGTGAACATCCAAAATCATATTTGGACTGCACGCCATGGTGTCGTTCAATCGGCGGAGCGTTGTGGGTTCGCCTCGCTCCGCCGTAGCCCTCGCAGTACAAGGCATTGAAGAAGGAGCCGAAGCACCACGAAGGGGATGTTTGATTCCCAATAACTCCGCTTCTGCTGAACGCCTTGAAGTAGTTTTCGCGGCAAAGTACTCCTGAAATAGCCTGTTTTAAGTTCGTATACCTCGCTTCACTTCGAAGAAAAGTGATACAGGGCCCCCTTAAAAAAAAGATTACAGACGGTTCGGCTGCGCCAACCACGGAATATCGTGCGAAAGCCGCCGCAGCCGTTGCGAAAGACAGGCGTTCCTCTGGCTCGCGATGTTTGCGTGCAACGTCCGCAGCTAGTCGGGCTTGTCGAGGTTCATCCGTTTGGGCAGCGCGCTTGGTGCAAGCTTGCGCAATCTGTCGTTCTCCATTCGCTTCTGCCGTTTTTCGGCAGTTTAGTCGGCGCGTTTCAGCGCCTCGAATTGATTTCTCTGTGGCTGCAGTCGTAGTCGCGTGGTCGGTCGACTTTCGTTGCCTTTGCCGCCGGGCTCGTTGTTGTTCGCTGCGCTTAGCGCGACGAACCTCTTCGTGAGACAATTCCGCCGGCGATCCCGATTCACTTTCCATACCTATTTCACACATACGCAGGGGGCCACCCGCCGTGGTTGCTTAGTGGCTATGGCGTTTGGCTGCTAAGCACGAGGTCGCGGGATCGAATCCCGACCCCGGCGGCCGCATTTGGATGGGGGAGAAATGCGAAAACACCCATGTACTTAGATTTAGGTGCACGTTAAAGAAGCCGAGGTGGTCGAAATTTCCGGAGTCCTCCACTACGGCGTGCCTCATAATCAGAAAGTGGTATGGCACGTAAAAACCCATAATTTATTATTTTCATTACGCACGGGGCTGTTAGTGGGAAAGAAAGAGGAGTCTGTGCGCGCGAAACGCGAGTGAAGAAACGCTCGTAAGAAGAGTCTTCATACAGACACGAGGCGAAATCTAGGTTGGCAGGCTATAGTGCCTTAGCACTAAAATTATAGCAGTTTATTTTTTATGTATTTATTTTTTTATTTATTCAAAATACCTTACAGGGCCCAGAAGGGCATTGGGCAAGGGAGACAAAAAATGCATATAAAGTAAAGAAACACTTCCTTCGTCGCTTTCCGCTGCGTTGTCTCATGAGGTCGGCATTCCAAAATGGCTCGCTCTGATAATGCTATCTGATCGAAGCGAGCTAGCGCAGTAGCGAGCAATCGTCTGTGTACGCTGCGCAGCAAGGACAGTCACACAGAAAGTGTTGAAGGGTCTCCTTGCGACCACTGTCGCCGCATGTGGCATAGTCAGTCATTACGATGCGAAAAGAAAATACAGTGCAAAGGCCATTCATAAGGATGGCCGAAAAATCAGGGTATATATGGACTCGCGTCGGCAGAGGCTGGTTGGGATGCGTGAGCAGTCTAGATGGTGCAGTCGGTTGTTTCGAAAACTTGGTGCGATTCCCACGAGAATGCGACGTTTCGAGCAGCCACTCGAAGTTTTCAGTTCATTTCTATAATTATCTTGAAGGCCCCAATACAATGCGTGGGAGCATCTAGTGGCATCTGACCGTGACAACGGTATCGATTCCCCTTTGCTACCTTCTAGAGCTTCAATTCACTAATTAACCAGTTAATTATTTACTTTTACGGCACGTATTGCCATTTACGAATTGTAGCAGGTGGGTTTGCTAGGCGCATCCACTTTAAACGACTTCTAAGTGAGTTACGCACGGATTTCGAGATATGCACAATGCGACTTGCGGTGAAAATTCCCCATTTTTTCCACTCAATTTTTTTAGCAACCCGCCATTTTATGAATCGGAGCAGAAAAACAACTCGAAAGCCCACGTGTTTCGTCGCATGCTTAGGGAGTTAATATCTCGAAACTGGTGCCATCCTGAAAAAAATTGTTGCAAGTGGTTACGCCTTGCGAACTGACTGACTAAAATTGGTAAATAGCAATATGTACCCAAAAGTAATTAACTGAAAAGGTAATTAGGGATGTTTGTTTTTTAGTAGATTTAGAATTTCGATTTCTTGTGCAAGCGATGTCCCCCGCTTTGAGTAATCCAGGTCAATGACTAGAATTATGTGATCTGCCATAGTTGAATTAAAAAAGATATATTATGTATTGCCTAAAATAAAAAAAAAAACACATTTAGCCCAAGGCCTTAAGATCAATTTATATTATAACAAATAAAGGACAAAATGAATATAAATCATCTCTATCAGATTTGCGGCTGCCCTTATGTTCAAAGTAGGCGCACAATAAGCATTGGGAGAAATGTCCCCAATCGCAGTTCACCAATAAGGTTCTAAAATTGTCAGATTTCGAGAGTTGTGCTATATGAAATACTTCAAAAACAAAGTGACCAGTGAAGTTACTGTTCTCCTTAATGACCATGCGACCGTTGTCCTTGATAGCTGTCAGAGAAATGCGGCGCCGATTAATATCCCTTAGGCACATTTGCCCTTTCTTTCCTTTTCTTTGCGCAATCACATCGTAGAGCGTCACGCTGGCGGTGAAATCATGGCTCCTTGTGGCGGGAAAACCATTCCCGAAGGCTCGCGACTAAAGTGCACAGACATGTTGAGATCCAACCGCGTCTACGAAAAGACCATTAGGAGACGACCAGGCTGTTGTTGTTCAGTTAATAGGAGTGCTCGACCTTGAGGGGCAGCTGCTAACGTTCGTACCGAAGTTGCCGAATACGATGGTTGAATTCGTTCGGTTGCAGGGATGCGCTAATGGTCCAGATGTCCGGTGCCAATCGAATAGTCCGTTCTTGAGGCAAGCAGTGCGAAAAGACTTAATGCGAAGGAAATGAAAGCGGACACAGCCTTGATTATCAAGTGATATATATATATATATATATATATATATATATATATATATATATATATATATATATATTTAAGCCAGAGACCTGAGCAGGTTGGAGTTTGGAGAAGGGCACGTTCCGGCACATAAGAAAAATGAAAAAAAAAAAGTGCAGAGAGAAACAAAAGGACGACAGGAAAGGTAGAGTGCTGGTTAACTGAATTGGAGAGAAAGGAAGTGCGAGAGCGCCCAGTGCACTATAGAAGACGCGGGCACGTGATTGTTGTATCTGTTTTATCTGTTTCTTTATTTCTGTGTATCATGTGTGTGCTATATGTTTCGCGCCCTTCCGAAAATAAAGGTAGTTGTAAGTCGGGCAGTGTGTGTGTGTCGCATTTTGATCCTCGTCATTTCGCGCTGTTATTGGTTCGATATGTACGAGAAAGTGCAGCATTTAAGGCAGAGAGTTCGCCTCGTTGGAATCCAGCGCTCTACCTTTTCTGTCGCCCATTTGTCTCCACATTTCGTTTTATTTTTCTTACGCGCTGGAACATGTCCTTGCCCAGATAGATATGCTCGAACGAACAGGTGAGAAATAAAGTCGGGAAGGCAAAAGCAAAAGGCAGCAAAACATCACTTAATGGCACGTATCCAGATACTCTATCTCAGACGTATGCAATGCGACAGAGAGATGCAACAGATGGTCTAGCAACAGACATTTCATGCGACTTGTTTTCTATATATATATGTAACTTGTAGGTTGGGGACGCACGTACGAAACATACGATGCTTTATTTCCTACGTTCCGGCCGGGGTCCGGCCTTCGTCAGGAAATTCTCATTATATATATATATATATATATATATATATATATATATATATATATATATATATATATATATATATATATGCCTGTTCAAGTACACACTTAGGTATTGGAGAAAGCCAAGGCCACGCGTTCTTTTTTTTTGCCACATGTTTCTTCAGAGTTTATCTATTTTTGTGACTTTAGTAAATACCTCATTTGATAGCGTTACATATGTCCATTTTCCGTTGCTTCGTATTAACTCTTTTCGTGCTGGTTCCTTCATGCATAAAATACAAACTCGCTCAGCAAACTACCCCTTTTGGAATAGTATGTTTCGTAATCACATGTTCCAATTGTGATGGCCGAGTACGCAGAATCAAATCTTTATGCCCGGTGAAATAATTCTGGAAGGTCGACTCAAAAGTAGAGCTTTCGATGGGGGCGAAATGCGAAAACACCCGTGTACTTAGATTTAGGTGCACGTTAAAGAACCCCAGGTGGTCAAAATTTCCGGAGTCCTCCACTACGGCGTGCCTCATAATCAGAAAGTGGTTTTGGCACGTAAAACCCCATAATTTATTTTTTCAAAAGTAGAGCTGTGATTGGGGCCAGTCGGTTATACAATTTCTTCCAAAAAAAAAAAGAAAAGAAAAGAAGCAAACACACTGTTATGCAAAGGTACAGGTATGGACAGAACTACTCTGTCCAGTTCTATCCCTGTGCATAACATCGCGTTTTTGCAAGATGACTCGAAAGGTTGCGCTATTATACCTAGCCAACGGAAAATGCTTGACCATTCATCCAATCGTACAGTCGTGCGCTAAGATAGCCGGGGAGGTGAACCCGCAGTGCAACCGCAAGTCAGAAAGACGCACAGCCGACCCCTGTACCACCCCGTTCTTACGCCGCACGCCAAATCAATAGCTGCTGCCTAACGCGGCCATTTTCTCTCCTCTGAGCCAATCGGAGGACGCAGCGTTGCGAAATTCGGCAGTGGCGAACGGTCCAGCAGATCGAGGACCTATTACCGCGATGGCTGAGCGACTGCAACGCCATTACGACGGCGGTGTTTCGCGTACACGAGCACAGGTGGCGCTGCGGTGCGGGGGTGGATTCACAGCGGAGGAAAAGAACTAGGAAGCTTACCAGCAAGCATGCGGCCTGTAGGGTGGGCAACACAGCAACAAAGAACGTCAAGCGGAAAGTCAGAGAGGCGGAAATAATCTCATGGGTGGCGGCAATGGAAAAGAAACCTGCCATGAGTAACTACTTAAGAGGAAAAAACGAAATCAGGAAAGAAACAATTTATGATAACTCAAAGGGAAGCTCATTAGTTTTCGAGACGAGATCGGTATGCTTTAGAGCACGCACCTACAAAGCGAGATATAAGACGGAACAAGAGGCATGTGCTTGCTGCGGTAAAGCTAGTGAAACTATGGAGCATGTTTTATTAGAATGTGAAGACGTCTACCCAGTGGTCGATTTAGGCACCACTGGCCTCCTTGAAGCCCTTGGGTTCAGCGAGAGCAGTGGAAAAGTAAACATGTCCGCAATAGGCCTTAGTAAGAGGCGATTGGAGGATTGGGGGAAGAAAAGTAGGGAAACGACAAAAAACGGAGACGTACAAAAGCACAGTTCGCAATAGGGGACCAGAAAATTTCGTTGTGGTAGTTCATAGTGTTTCTTTTTCTTCTTTTTATTGTTTAACCTAGGTAGGCCATTAGGCAGGCAAGAGCTTGGTGGCGCAACCCATCACCCCGTTCCAAAGGGGACGCTCATAACGTCCATCCGTCCGTCCGTCCGTCCGTCCGTCCGTCCATCCATCCGTCCGTCCATCCATCCATCCATCCATCCATCCATCCAACCATCCATCCATCCATCCATCCATCCATCCATCCATCCATCCATCCGTCCATCCATCCATCCGTCCATCCATCCATCCATCCATCCATCCATCCATCCGTCCATCCATCCATCCATCCATCCATCCATCCATCCATCCATCCATCCATCCATCCATCCATCCATCCATCCATCCATTCGGTGACGTTGACGCAGTGTTGACGTTTTAACGCAGGAAATGCTTCTCTTAGCAGCCCATCCAGCCCGTCCGTCCGTCCGTCCGTCCATCCATCCATCCGTCCGTCCGTCCGTCCGTCCGTCCATCCGTCCATCCATCCATCCATCCATCCATCCATCCATCCATCCATCCATCCATCCATCCATCCATCCATCCATCCATTCGGTGATGTTGACGCAGTGTGGACGTTTTAACGCAGGAAATGCTTCTCTTGGCAGCCCAGTGCTGTCAGAACAGCAGCATCTGGGAATTGATAAATAAATAAATAAATAAATAAATAAATAAACAGACGGACAGACAGAAAAGAGAGAAAGAAGGATGCAAGTGAACTAAGACACACAGAAACACAGTATAGGCTGCAGCGGACGAAGCCGGAACGTTCCCAATTGCCAGGCAACGACTGACGTCCATCGGCTAAGCCAGCGAGGATCGTCTCTCAATGGGCGAAAAACGTGGTTAGCCGCCGACTGGCTTCTTCATATCGGCCTAGTAATAAACGAGCAGGGACGCCGCCGCAGGAGGAACACAGAAAGAAAGAAAGAAGGAAAGAAA